>NC_060207.1:69380000-69680000 GCF_021130785.1 Homalodisca vitripennis
ATGAAAATAATTACGATGTCAGAGCTGACAGACACTGACAGAAGAAAGGAATATAAATAATAATTTTTGTTAAAAAGAAATATTCTTGTCAATAATCATATCAATCGATCCAAACGATTGGCCGTTACCGTAGAACACACTATAGATTTCTTCGACAGCATTTAGCTCGTAATATTAAAGGAATTCTCTCTACAGAAAGAATCAAAAACTATTAAATTTGATTTAGATGAAAATAAAATTTTAAAAGAACTTCTTCAGGTTTAAATTATAGTGTAAGCAGTAATATAAGTACACTACGAGACACGTCACTACATGTCTGCACGTGCAGATGGGTCAAGGGAAATGAGCGCTCGTCCGACACTCTACTAGCCATCCACGAAACGTTAACCTCACCTACTCGCTGTCGTTGTGTGATTTATTTTAAAGGACTAAACTATCGGAACACCGATAACACCGGAAAATTTTATTATAACCTCGAGAATACTGAATAAATCAGTAAATATTCTTGCTCTTTCCTCTCGGTATCACAAGAATACCAAGGATGTGCTCTAAGGAAAGCCCAATACTCTTGGAAAAGACCCCCATCAAAACTGTTGGCCCCATCAGGTGGCCGACCAAACCCACGCGCTCGTGGGCTCAGATCCCTGGCCCATCTGTACGGGCAGTTACGGCAACCCCCTCATACTGCGGCGTTGCCACATTTTTACTCGTACATCCGTTTTGTTCTTCGGTGTTCGATTATTCTGCAGGTTTTTATTTTATTATATTTTTTATGCTAACGTCCTTTGTCCTAGTGTAAAGAAGTAATCATTTAAACACTGAAAGTAAACGGTTCAGGAAGATGGATGAGAAATATAAACGAGCAGTAACGATCACTCGATTTTGAATTCTATCTATTAACATATCACTAGGGGTTGCGGTAACTGCCCTTACAGAGCTGGCAACACCATGCTACACCCATAGCCTGCATTGATATGTCTCGTAATACAGGATCAATAAAATAAGTACAATCATTGTGAAACTCGATATGTAGGATTTAGTTGTGAACATGTGCACATTATTGTTTTCCATTCTTATTTAACAATTTTTACACTTTAAAATCTAAAACAATATAAATTAATAACAATATACAATTTTGTAAAACATTTTCTAATAAATAGCTCACGCTTTTATAATAAATATTAGGTTATAAAATATTTTAACTTAAACTTAAAAAACGTCATTTTAAGCTCACAGACCTATGATAGTGATTTTCAATTTTAGATTGAATTATAGTTTAATCAATGTAATATTTATAAGGACTTCATAGGATAAAATCGGATAAAACAGTGTTAGTTCCAGCACTGCTTTGATATTAGTGGAATTTACATTTTTCTGCTTTTGTAACAAATCCAAATTATATTCCTTAAAACTAATTTGAGATATTAAAATGAGCTTTTAAAAATATGAAATGTACTTTAATGTATTATATTGTTTTCATTTACTTAAAATGTTCCAAAAATATGTTGTAAATATTTCAATTATTTTAATGTTTTAAAGCTAATATTTTATAGTAACGTGTATTAAATCCACTTTTGAACGAATTTAGATTCTTAGCTGTTAATAGGGAAATCTGTGGCTGAAATTAATACTAATGTTAGCAAGTCGTAATAAGTTTCTGGTATTCAATTTAGAAATGTAAGACTATTAAGGAGAATGCTAAATTATATTTTACAACGTAATGTGTCTTTTTTTTATTTCCTACGTGCGTTGCGGAAAGGCCAAGATCGTAAGCTAAAGCTATGCTTAAAAATATTTTAGAACCTTTAAAGTATTAACAAGGTGAATATTAGTTTAACAACAGTAATTATCTTCAGCTGGAATATTTCCTCCCTTTTAATGTACTACAAAAGTGAATGCCCATTACAAGAAACATAAAAAAAACTAAATTACAGCATAATGATTTTCAACTCTTGTATTTTATCTCCGTTTTAAATATAAACCCATTATAACTATTAAGAAATCTGTAAACAGCTACGAGCAAAAGTTTTTGTATACTTATTGACTCCAAACTATGATTCATCGTAACTTTATGTCTTAGTTCAATTCGCACATAGATAGTATATAGTGTTGAGTTAGTATTATTATTATTTTGACGAGTTCAGCAGTGAAAACGTTTATTTCACGCAATTTAACAAACTTTGGAATATGTAAAAGATATCATTGAATTACAGATTGATTTAACAAAGCCATCAAATAACAGTTGAATTAGAAGAAGAATAAAAATATTCTTTGGGTTTCTTTTATAAACATCACTTCCGTTGTATTGTAGTGTCACAAGTTTTTTTATATTAAATGGTCTGTATTTTAATATAATATAAAAAAAAATCATACATTACGTCGGTGATGAGTGTTTTACTGAGTTTCCTGTAGCAGGAACCTTATACCGGCTTGAAAGGGCTCAATGTTTCAGCAATGACGAGGGGACCGGGCTGACTGCTCACTGAATTATTCAGCCGCCGACATTGACATGACGATGGAAGTCCGGCGAGTTACTGTTGTTACCTCATTGATTACTACACCTGCACAACCTCAATCTGTGGACACGTGTTACCTCTGTCTGCCCTCACATCTGCTAATCTAATTACAAAGGAAGTAATTATTTAATTATTTATAATTTCATGAATACGATATATTATATTTATTAATTATAATTTGTATATATATAAACATATTTAAATTCATGCAGGTGTATACACAATGCGTTCCAATATGTATACACACACACACACGTACGTGTGCAAAGTTCATCTTCAAACCAATTATATTGAATATTAAAGCGTATAATTAAGTTTGTTATCTAATTGTGTTCTTTTGAAATAAAAAATGTTATTTAATGAAAAACAACTCTCGTTCTTGATACAGTAGCTCAATAAACTGTTTCAGCTCAACGAATTCCTGCTTAACACCACATAGTCATACATTTTATCACCATAAAATTTTCCACGAAATAAATGCTTCCTGATGTATTCATTCATACAACATGTACATATTTTGTATTTTCAAAAATATAAGAAAGTGATTTTAACTTGTTATTTCCTTTACGGATTACTATGAATATCGTATTGAGCTAATGGTTTTCCACGTCATCTCAGAAAAATAAATGTTACAACTGCTCTGGAATAAACCTATGTTATCATAATTTATGTCTGTTCATAATTAAGCTAGTGGTTTTAGTCTTTCCTAAGGTTATTATGGTGGGAATGATGTAACCTACAAGTTTCTGTAAAATGTGTTAGGGGCTAGACATTGGTTTTTTTAGTTACTAAATATAAAATAATTACTATACGGGATGCTTCAGTTCACCTGAGCTTGAACCTATGCCAGACTAAAGAAATTGAAATAAAATACTTTTTCCGCTCTAATCCCACGTTTTTGATAGATGCGATAGATTAATTAGATACTTAAGAAGCACTTAAGTATATAATTCGTGGTTTCTAATACCATTTAGGTATATGTGGATCGAGTCTGGGAAATATGTACAGGAAACGTCACATTTAAAATATCCCCTAACTTTAATTATTTAGCACAAATGTTGTGTATATAGAGTGTACTAAATCGTTTAAAACACAGTTTGGATACTTTATTTTATTCAAAACTTTATTTTACTATTATAAATTCCTAATATTGTTTACCGTCTTACAAATCATAAATTAGGGATATGTTACTCCTCATTTTTCAATCTTGAAAAAACTTTACAGATAAAGGACATAAAAAAGTGCATGTAAAAGTTTCCTTTTACTGAACGCTTTAATACAAGATAAAAGTAATGCGAAGTCCTATGTCAACAAAGGTTTAAAGTTAATGATAACGAAAATAAACTATTTGTATATTGAATTGAATATGATCTGAGACTAGTTCAGGTTATTTATTTGTATTGTGGTAATTAAAATGCACACAGGTGATCTGCTACCTCATTTACTCCAGGTATAATTCACGTATCTATACACACATATTGGATAACATGTAAATACGTACATCAACATTCAGTTTCCAATAAATACTACAAATAAATAAAAATTTATTTTCACGTTTATAGAACCTATAGTCTAAGCTAAAATAAAGTTTATAATTACGTGAAAATGGTATATCTATGAAATATATACAATCGATCGTTTAAAATGGTTGACTGCATGTAAAATTTATTATTAGATACCTATAACCTATATAATATACATAATTGTACGATTCGAACTCAGCTGGGAAGAAAGTTCACAGAATTATGTAGGTAAGAAAACTAACGAGAAATACATATGCCAAAAAATAGAGCCAATATATAGGCTCGAGTATAATAGACGAGGTGAGAGGAAGGTGAGATATACGAATATAAATCAACTAACTATAAACTATGGTGTCTAAAAATTATGGAGAGTCTTATAGATAATAGGTTATAGAAAATCCCGTGATGTGGTCATGCTTCTGCGAAACAAAATACTTAAAATTCCTGATTCAATATGATTAATGTTTGATTCAAAATCGCAGTTTTTATTAGTTTCTGATTTCTAATGTTGGACTTGGTAAAGTTTGTATAGTTTTTTTACAGAACAAACACATTTTAATTTGATTTTGATAGTAAATATTTTGTACATTTATAAAAATGTATTAAAAAATTTCATATTAAAGAAAAATATTTTCCCTCAATCATGTGAGAGCAAGAATAAATTTTAAAATCGTGTGACTTAATTGGAAGAAAAGGAACTTTTCTGTATGGATTTATTGATGAATGGTTCAATCAATGGAAAATAGCGAAACAGGATAACCTACATAAATACTGTACATCGCAAACGTAAAAATAAAAGAATTTAGTAATCATAATATAACTACTACTGAGAGTTCCAATCAAAGCAACGGCCTTCTAAACGCTTTCACGTTCTTATATTCGATAGACAGTAGTTTTCCATACAGTCATTATTCTAAGTTTTCAATTCCAAACAGCTGATTTATATTAGAACTTGACCTATTTTAAAATTCTTTAAAGTAAATTATATATTATAATTATTTAGTGTAAATGTTAATGAAATTTAACGTGAATACTCTCACTCTTAAACGTATCAGAAAAATTGTATGGGAATTTACATTTGAGGAGGAAAAACCGATTGCAATTTTGTCTGTCTTCAAAGTGACAACTAAATATTAATAATATTAGTCTTCTAAATGTAATTTCACTTAATGAAAGTATAAATATGGGTGGACATTTTTTAATCATGAAATATTTTACCTTACACTTTGAACTGTTGTTTCATAAAAAAAGTAGTTATTTATTTTAATTTTCGTGGGTAGACTGGATTCTTGTTCTACCGCTGGTATTCCAAAGCTATATAATAACAACTCTTAGCTGTAGTTGTGATGAGAAAATTATGTTTTTCATATAAAAACAAGTCCATTACACTGTGATTCCCCGTAATAGGTATAACTAACGCCTTAACAGGATTTACAGTCGCTCATTAGCCGCTAATCTCCTCATTGTGGAATAATGATCAAACCACTCTCCCGCGAGATCGCGGTGGCCTCGTTTGTACGGTTTACAACAACACGTAATGGTTTTAATGTATGACAGAATCACTAGTTTTACGTTAGTAGTTGTTATAGAATTTTATTAGTGTGCAACATTAAGTATTAGTGTTATATGAACAATACTATAAACGTAGAAATAGTCCGTTGTTTCTAAAAATAAGATGCAATATAAGAATCAAACTTAAGGTAGGAAAGATCTCAAGCACGTGAAATATCGTGACCTCTTACCTACTTTTAACGTACGATGTTATAAACGTAAAAACAGTCCAATGTTTCTAAAAATAAGATGCAATATAAGAATAAAACTTAAGGTAAGAAAGATCTCAAGTAGGTGAAATATCGTGGCCCCTTACCTACTTTTAATGTACGATGTTATAAACGTAGAAACAGTCCAATGTTTCTAAAAATAAGATGCAAATAAGGAGAAAACTTAAGGTAAGAAAGATCTCAAGTAGGTGAAATATCGTGGCCCCTTACCTACTTTTAATGTACGATGTTATAAACGTAGAAAAAGTCCAATGTTTCTAAAAATAAGATGCAATATAAGAATAAAACTTAAGGTAAGAAAGATCTCAAGTAGGTGAAATATCGTGGCCCCTTACCTACTTTTAATGTACGATGTTATAAACGTAGAAACAGTCCAATGTTTCTAAAAATAAGATGCAATATAAGAATAAAACTTAAGGTAAGAAAGATCTCAAGTAGGTGAGATATCGTGACCCCTTACCTACTTTTAATGTACGATGTTATAAACGTAGAAACAGTCCAATGTTTCTAAAAATAAGATGTAATATAAGAATAAAACTTAAGGTAAGAAAGGTCTCAAGCAGGTGTAATATCGTAACTCTTTACGTACGTAGCGTCTTTTAAAACCATTTATATCCCAGTGTAGTTTTTATTTATATAAAAATATTAAAACACACTAACCTTCTCAAAATAATACCATTATTCCTGATACAGTCATTAACATTTCGATCCATAATGTCTATTATTAAGTTACAGTAGTGGAGAATTGATTTTTAATATGAGAATTTACAGCAGATTTATTTGTGAGCCATTGGAGCGGACAGTAAGAATCATTAAAATACTTTTATACAGGGCTCTATCGTTCCGCTGGAGAGAATAAATCACTGAAAACGCTACGAAAATTACTATACGCAATCTCTAAAAATACTTGATAAATTTTACAAATCTTTGTTTAAAGAATGAGAAGCAGATATCAGTTTGTAAGAGTTTCAATAGTAATCCATCAACTATTATTTGATATCATTATCATCATGTATGGTAGCATACAATGTTACATAAGTCTCATTGAAGTAGGAGTAAGTTTTCATAGTCTTATTAAGTAGCCTACACAGATCATGTTCCCCGACATTCTAATTGTACAATTCTGACAGTATTTTTACTCTAGTGAAAGCTGTTTTATATGTATATCACGAATCATAACAGCTGCTGCCATACAAATGGGACTTGTGACTTCCTACTAACAAACAAAGTAATATTTCTTGTGAAAAATCCTCTGTAGGAGAAAATTATATGGTTTCTCGCTTACAGAAAAGATGAAGAAGGAAGGATACAGACTGGTACATGTTCATTCTGGCTCTTACAGGCTGGTAGTTTTCCCTTTTGATTTTCTTATTAAATTCCTGTATTTTCCACAACATAAAGTTATATAATGTAATTAATAACATAGATATTAGGAATGTAAATACCATTAATTTAATCTATTTTGCTGAAATATTAAAATTTTTATCATAATAACCTGATGTAACGAAGTATTGAAGGTCCCACCAATACGTAAAGAATACCTTACATATGGGGTCACCCATAAGATCAGTGTAACAATTTTCTTTTACCCTTGGATTTGAACTTCTGACACCAAAAACAATAGAGTTTGCCTTGAACCAAGAGAAACATGTGTATCAAGTTTCATCTCTCTACGACATTTCTATTAAGGGTTATCGCCCGGACAGACAGACAGACATGCATATACGGAAAGATAATGACAAGATTTAGAGGATGTTTAGGTCTGTAATAAAAACTGAACTTGACATTTTATTCCACCTTTTAATATTTCCATCTTCAAGCTTTTTATCCTACATGTGTTTGAACAATAAAACTATAAATAATAGCTTGTGTTAACATGTATGGAAATGTATCTGTTGTTCATGAAACTTCGCTACTGTCCATTCCTGGAACAATACTGAGACATCTTGCAGGGTATTATACACGGACAAGAGGTTGCAGTCGGCTTCGATCCCTCTGATAATACCCATACATTCCCTTGAATCGTATCCATTCTGTTACATTTGAAGCACACTTTTTCCGAATACGTGTTATTGCTAGCTGGCTTTGAGTGTGAAATTCATAGAAATTCTGGATTAAATTTAATCTTATATAAAACACAGTTAAATCATCGCTATTGGACTTATATTAAGCTTAGTTCCACGAACAAATAAAATCTCATTTCCTTTTTGTAACTTAACGTTCCTTTTTATTAGAGCTTTCAGGGTTTAAAAAAAGCAGTGTTTAGCATTAATATTCAATAGACGTTTAAAGAATTCCATTAATAAATCTGTATGCTTGATGTCAACCATTCTACTTAGCATGTACCTCTCAATACGCTAAAAACTAAATTAGCTCTTTATGAAATTTTAATTTGTCATTAAAATACATTGTATACAAATACATACTAATATCAACAACAATACTGATTTATTGTGCTCTGCAGTCTTTTCACTATATCTAATCTTTTTTATATCCCTTCATATGTCTCATAAATATTTCATATAACTCTTTTTGTTATGTATATTAGTACTTTAAATTTGCGTGGGACTTTCTTAAATTTAAACTTGTCATCTCAATCAAATTATTGATATTATATTCAAATTTTCGTTTCATTATGAAAGGTTTACATTATTAATAATTTACAATAACCGTGATACTGATGTCAGATTTGAAATACTCAAAAAGACCTAGGTCGTAGTAGAAAAATTTAATTTTGCTGATCGCTGTTTGCTTATGTGAAGCTTTCGTGATATAAATATTGTTTTAATTATTGATAATTTCAGATATTCTAATTTTGCAAAGTATAAATATACAGACTCAAATTCAAACTTCCGTTTGCTATATAATTATTTTATAACATGAGGTAAAGAAATTATATTTAAATTATATGTAAGCAAAGCGACGTTGAAATTTATTGAGCCTACTGTTTTTGATGCTAATCTCAGTTTTGACTCTAGTTTCAAATTATTATTCAATTCCCAAACTTATAAATGGATTACCATATAATTTTATGAAGATTTATAGACATAACCACACAAAATGATTGCTCTGCTTATTTTACGGGATATTAGGTTATTTACTCGTACAATGCACATTTCCCTCAGCTCCAACACAATCATCTACATTTGTAGAGTTCATAAACAAATGTATTTAATCCCCAAATGATCCGAAAACTGTATGTTTCTCTAATAGAAGTATACGAGTATTTACATATTTTATGGTTATGTAAATAATTTATTTAAACTGCTACTAATCATGCAACTCTAAAATAAAATTATTAATACTTACAGATTTAACCATATCGATTATTATTTTTTTGTTATATCTACGGTTGTAAAAAATGTGTTAAAACAATTTACCGAACAAATTTAGTGCTATCAGTAAATCTTATTTTAATTGTATTATATTCACACAATACAGAATTATACTTAGCATTTTGTCAGTGGTAATATTTGCTATAAAATTGTATAAGTCACTTTAAAATTAGTAGAGTGAAGTGAGTTCAAACTAAAGTTTCCGCACCAGACCACGGACAATTCGTTACCGGTGTCGCTGCCTCAGTCTATTTAAGGTTGCTTTATACAGAATTTTAGGTAACTTGTTTTGTGGTTACCTTAATTACTATATTGCAAAAGCTCTCTCAATCATTTAGAGATTAGTCCTACATTCAATACTCATAACACTTAATATTAACTATATTTTGCTTTGTAATACGTAAATGCAGGTCACCGATTAAAATCTTAATATTATCAATTAAGCGAATATTTCGTAGTCATCTTAAAGTAAAAATACTGTATAGGTTAGGCTCTTTCACAAATCATAGTCATTATTATATGTACTAAAATAAACATGAATTATTCATACTGCGTTTATAATGAGACAATAAATACTTAATACTTATACTTTTGTTAGATTCGTAAAAGAATACATATATTATATTTTAGAGCAAAAAGCACAGAAGACAATGCAATAGTGTATTTATGTTATTTCATTTCATTTAAGATAATAAATAAAAAATAAATTTAGATAAAGTGAAATATTTCTCCGTGTATTTTAAATCACCAAATGACTTTAAAAGCTTTCCGTATCGGCGCCACACTTTACCCTTTATTTTACTTGTAATTTCATTCCAACGAGCAAAACTGCAGAGTGGAAAACATATAGGCATCAGTAAGGATGGACTAGTGTTTTAGTATAGTACTACTAACAGAGAGTTATTACCATTTCATTAGTTACATTATTTTAGTATCATAATTATATTATACCAATACCAAACATTAGTAGTAAAAAGTTTTTAACTTTTTGGAATCTTTAAGCTAGTAAATTTGCTATTCACTTTCATCACTGATCTAGCAAAATATCAGTATCTTTCTGTGCAATTTTGTTCTTAAGAACGTTTAAACGTTTCTTCACTGAAATATAATACACCTCAAATTACCGCATGTACAAAACATGTTAAAAGTTAAGGTTTAGTTTCAATGGTAAAGAAACGTTTATTCCAGAACATGTTTTGCATACGTTTTATAATTTACTTTATACACATAAAAGTAAACGGTCAAACATGTAAACAAAAGTTAAATCAGCGTCAGTGAATTAGATAAAGAATAACTGCTTTGACTTAGTCTTCATCTTGTGGGTTAATAATGATGCAACTATCACTTAGATATATAAATGTTAGGATGTGTCAATCTTCATAAATATAAGCTATGCCAAACATTAACATATAATTGTTTTATTCCTTTCAATACTCTCACATGAAAACTCCATTTCTTTCCTTGAACATTCGTTGAAGGTATAAATCAGTCAGATTCTAACATAGGTCTCTTAAATTTAGTATGTAATCGTATGCTATGTGAACAAAGAGTTAATTAAATTAGATTTCTAAAGAAAACCTGTTTTATACATTTTCTAAACTTGGACGCCAATAAAATTTATTTTTTCAACTAATTACTTATGTTTAAAAATAGAATAGAATAGAATAAACTTTATTTCTCATAAAATGCTCACATTCCAACATATTCAATACAAATATACAACAAATATAAATGCAAACCACATACATAGCAAAATAATCTTGTGCATAGCACGCAATATACTGGCTGACCTTGACACATTAACATTCATGCCACACATACATACATATACTGAGAAATAAAGTATTGGCCTCCAAGGCAGAGCCTGTTTTGAGGCATTTACATAATTCATAAAAATAAAAGAACTAGCAGTAATAGAACAACAATTATACATTCAAATATTATAACATAATCCTAAAACCCTCTTTCCAACAAAATTCATTCAGATTCATACTTGCAAGATAAAACAGATAAATTACACATACACTAATTATATAAAATAAACTATAAATTATAATCCTCATTATGTCTACATCTATTTTAAACAAATACTATCCATTGTACAATTTCCTACACCCACACATACATTTCCCTATCAACCAACAATACAACTTTTCATACATAACTCATAATACAAAGACAAAATACTATTATTTCAGCATTAGTGTTTATTATTATAACCCATTAGTGTTTATTATTATAACCCATGGCCATTAACAGTACATATCCCTCCCACTAGTTTTGTACAATAAAACTGGACATCAAAACAGTACATAAAATACATTTAAAAACATTTAATTTACATTTAATAAACATTCAACATTCTGTAATGAAAATACCCACTCCTTAATACATTTCAAGAAAGGTATAAGCGACAGACTACTAATTTCACAAGGTAATACATTAAACAATTTTGGTGCTAAAAATGAATAATTTTTTAAAAAGAAGGTGTTTGTTGGCATTGGTGTGGTATAACTGTCAGCATTCCTTAATCTCAATTTATATTCATTACTTTCTTTACTATTTTTGCTTCTTATATAAAATAATTTTAGTACCTTATACACATACATATATCTGAGAGGTAGAATCCTCAATTCCAAAAACAAAGGAAAAGATGACTCTGTTACTCTCTTTTTCAATATTATTCGTATAAAAAAGGATTTAAAGGATTTTAAGGATTTATTATGTGAGTTGTAATGCTAATTTATAATTTAAAAAGTATATAGGCACTGTGTTACTAACTAGTAAGTATAGGCGTGATAGTACACAAGTTCCCTGAACCTGACAACCAACTTCTAACAAACACGATACCATTTATATGTCCAATTGGAGATTTTATGTATCACTTGAGAGAAGAAACGGTAAGTAAATTGTAGCTTCTCTAAGCTTACATTTGGATTGTTTTATGTTTTATTGACCCTGAGCCTTGTAAATTATACGAAAAATATGTACTTTATGTTTTTTGTTAGTCGAAATCGATATCAAATTCAGGATTAAATACACAGATATTAAATTAGTCAAACATTTTAAATTAAAAACTTAGGATATTTGGAACTCTTCTTCCGGTTTAATCGTCCTCACACAATAATAATAAACCAATACAATAGAGTATCGAAGGACCCGATATAAAGCAACAGTTACCGAATAGACCGCCCTTTGACCTTTAGATCCCACAAGAAACAGCTTTCTTCTTCGGACCAAGAGGAATACACTTTACAAGTCTCTGAATCTTTCCACCAAATTCAATCGCACATAAAGGTAGAAAAGACATGATAACGAGAGGACAAAATAAAAACTATCAGGTTAATTAGTTCTGCATAATTCAATATCTTTGATTAAGGTCTTGTTATGCAACTTTGATGTACACTTGGTTAATTACAGAGTATGGTCACATAATAAATTAGTGAATTAACTTAATTAATTCACTTAAACTGCTCTTTTTGAGAACAAATTTAAACATATTAATTTAATACTTTCAACAATAAAAGTGTTCTTTGATACCCGTTTCATCAAGATTTTTTCGTATTGCAGACATTTTTGTACTAAAATAAAAAAAATTCTGTAACGTTAAAACGTAATCCATTAGTTAGTAATTTTTTACAACCAAAACCTCACGACAACATAAATGTTATCCACATTATAGCCATATCGGGTAAGGGTAAAATGTTATTATAACTATTAAAAAAGCAAACTCCTACTGTCTCACTTGTACTGTTGTTAAGGAATATGCTGCTTGGAGGGTTAGCTCGGAGAGATGTTTCCACAGTTCATGAATAGATAGATTGAACGATAAGATAATGTCTTTCCTTACGCTCTTTCACGAAAAGATACTACGCAAAGTCTGATGTAACGTAAAATATCAGTACTAAGTAAATTTTCAAACAATGTCAAATATAAGTGCTACGGAATGTTTATACAGTATAAAAACTATAACGTAATTGTACTTTCGAAATTGAATATATAAATACTCTATTCTATAATATCTTAGTGATAACACACTAATGTACCAATATACGGAAACGAATTTGTCTTTATTAAATATAACATTAGTTCCAGTTTTACGTATTGAAATCAACACGGCGTCGTATGTCCTTATTTTCAATTATATTATTATGTACGATTTATTGCAGCCACCACTAAAAATACTTTATAATTGAATTGTGAAAACGTTTTAACTAGTAAAGTATTCTTAAACTATTTAAACGAACAGGGGTACTAACTCGTTCTATGCTGTAATAATTATATAAATACAAGATTTTACGCGGGGAAAAAGTATATATCCTTATAAATTTTAACGAATTGTTGTGATTGATACAGCGTTTTTAACTTTTAAATGTAAATAATAACTAGAGCAATTAAATAATTAATTTTTTTAACGTATTAGCTACAAAACAGTCGAAGAGTTAACAGCGAAAAGTAAGTTAACATCTTTTTCTATACAAAAGGGAGATTGAACTTTGTTATCAAACTTTAAAAATAATTATTACTCGGCATCTACTTTGGGTTATTTACGAGAACTTCTTACACAGTAATGACAAACATTTTAGATTATAATAATCAACCAATTTCAACGTAAGAAACTTGGCGCTGCACACTAACCATTGATAGTTTATCTTGAAGATTAGCGTCACCGTTAAAATTAAGATTAATCATGTTACGTAAGCAACATCAGGTTGTCGAATGAATTTAAATGTAAACAATTATATCATGCACGAGCATGAATTGGTATATATAATGTCTGAATCTATGTTAATGGCACTGTACTGAATATCTTATTTAAAACATTTACTATTCTTTTCCGAGCATAGAAAGTTAGCTCAAGATGAAAATTTTAACTGAAACATTATAATGGAGTATCGTAGATCGACAGAAGGGCGTGAACGTGTGGCAGAAGGGGAAGGGGTCTTCATTAGCGTATCAGCTCTTGATATTTTACAGCCTCCTAATCACGCTATAAATGTTCCTAAATTTAATCAAAAGGCTGTTTACTTTGTCAATTTATTGTTTAAGTTAAAAGTGATCTATACACAAATACTTCACACATATTTCTACTTCAACAATATATAAAAGTTCATCCAATTTCATTGTGCATATTCAGAATTCTTTATCAACAATGTACTGAAGTAACTATAATCAGTTCCATTTGTATAATCTAATAATGTAAAATAGTAAGCAAATGATCTAGGAGTTTTAGGACATTTGCTATACAATTTTAACAACACATTAGTTTTGAATATACGATGTGTTATTGAATTATTAAATTTTGATAGTTTTATTGGCAGTTTGTGCAACACGAGGACATTACTCCTTGCACATACTACCTTACGGAAATAGTGAGGACTTTGATTTAAAATTCATCTCTAAGGTAATACTGACCGAAGCTGCTCCTAAAGGCTTAAATTCACATACGTACTCGTATGCTTTATCAGAAACGTTAATATGCAATGGATGAGAGCCACTTGCAGTGACATGTTGCAGCGATCCATCAAACTCGGGTTAACTTTCTGCTTACCCGCTAGAAACCCTTTGATTTACAAAATATATTCCGGCATATAGGCCATATGGTATTTCTATTTTGGAATTATTGCTTCCACCCTTATTTATTAAGTTTTAAACATAAATCTATTTATTTATATAGTTAAATATTGTGTTTTTAG
This sequence comes from Homalodisca vitripennis, assembly GCF_021130785.1. NCBI lineage: Eukaryota > Metazoa > Arthropoda > Insecta > Hemiptera > Cicadellidae > Homalodisca > Homalodisca vitripennis. The sequence continues at coordinate 69,394,852 of NC_060207.1, forward strand.
AGAGTTATTAACCTACTGGTGTAATAATTCCAGATATTCAGTTCTTTTTGTGTGAAGTGTTGTACTGACGATGGATGATTTGAATATAAAATAGCATTTCGTATATTGTCTACTTTTGTGTTACAAAAATAGAACACTTGTGATCTAAATGTTGTATTCTATTTTTGGAACAATAGTTTAAAATTGTTAACGACGGCAGTGTTTTATATATAATGTTTTATGTAGAGGTTAGAAATATAAGTGAATTAAATCGTTATCTGGGACAGATTTTTACTTTAATATACCTCCAAGGGAGGATGTACTTTTACAGTTATTTAAGCTTAAATTTGTTGTACCTTAAAAGTGGATGGTTCGAAAACTCACTCTGGAAATAGACATTTTAACATAATTTTATTAAAACATGAAATTATTTGTTTGAAATAAATCTTAGCTTAAAACCTATAGCATCCATCGTTATGAACCATCCTTTACAGTTTTAGATTGTTACTTAAACACCCTCGTTATTATATAGCTGTACTAGTTTGCAGTATTTTGCATATGTTTTATTCTAGCTTTGTGTTTTTTAAAGTTGTTTCATATATTGTTAAAACTAAAAATGAGGACAAGAAGATGAAATTTAAAGTCAAACTGTAGTAGTACTGAAATTGAAAATAGCAGAGGTACTCGCTGTTATTGTTTTCTTAACGTGTGAATTAAGCGAAGCTTTAGCGAAGGGGGCTGGTACAATTTTATTGCTCTCTGTCTGTCCACAAAATATCTCGAAAACAAACTCACCTATACACTTAAAATTGTGTATGAAGGTTCATTTCCACATTAGGACATTCACTTCGTCCATCCATGGGGTTTGGAAAAACGCTAGCAAATATTTTTAGAATAGTTTACGGTTAAAAATTATGGAAAGGACAAAATAGCTGAATAATTTACTTTATAATCAAACAATACAGACATAGGAGATTCAAATATGTGATATTATAACACATGTAGCTTAATTATCATAATACATACCAAATAATTTTACAGTAAACTCGTGTGCAGACTTTTACGGTTATTTACATTTCGTTGTGTATATGATATGTATTTACTTAGCCTTAAATGTTATTAGTAACTTTATCCTATAACACTTAAATATGGCACATACATTTCATTTTTCTTACATACCATATTACAAAAAAATTTTATTTGTTGATGATTCATATATGGCATCATACTTGTGTGTAGACAGTGCATCTTTCCTCCATTGGCATCTAATGTACAATTTTATTTGTACATGATCATAGACAGTAGCTTAATATTTAACCAGCATATCTCCATAACTTTAAAGCAAAAGTGAATATTCCGAGGTAATGTATATAGAGATATATAGAGTAATAACATAATAATAGTAATAACAACGATATATATATATATATATATAGAGAGAGAGAGAGAGAGAGAGAGAGAGAAGAGAGAGAGAGAGAGAGAGAGAGAGAGAGAGAGAGAGAGAGAGAGAGAGAGAGAGGAGAGAGAGAGAGAGAGAGAGAGAGAGGAGAGAGAGAGAGAGAGAGAGAGAGAGAGAGAGAGAGAGAGAGAGAGAGAGAGAGAGAGAGAGAGAGAGAGAGAGAGAGAGAGAGAGGTTGATAGGTTATATTAGTTTTGGCAATGTTTTAAATTATTGTTATTGTTATGTTGTTGCTATGTTTAGGTTTCTGATTTCTCAGGTGGGTTGATAGAGACGATTATGTTAAATCATTTATAGCTGTCTAAATAAATAAAGCTATTTATTAGACCTTGAATTTTTATGTTGGGGTAAGAAATAAGAAAGTATAAGAGTTTCGTAGTGCAATATACTTTATAAACCATAAGTAAACCTATACAATATTTCCATTGATTTATAGCAATACTTTTTAACATTAATTAGTTATATTTTACTGTTAAATTATGATGTGAGCCATTCTTACAAAACTACTCGTTTTGTATTGAACCTATTTTTTCCAAATCTTAAATAATAAATTAAAAATTATGGTAAAACCTTAATACACACAATTAACACAAATACAATTAATTTATCAAAGTTGAAAAAGAGATGTATTTGCTATTTGTGTTTAATAGAAATTATTTCTTGGAAAAATCAAATTTGCTAAACAATCATTTAAATACTGTAAAGCTCTGTAAATCGTTTTACATTTCATTACAAATGTAGAGCCTCTAAATTAAGGTCAAAGGTGGTGTGGCACAGTTGCGGTAAATCGCCCAGATTTACAATGTTTGCCGTCCTACTCTAATTTACCGCTGTCGGGTGTGTTACCCTTCCTGATGATGCGACATCTCCTCTGGCTCTTCCATAAACTTTATTTGGTTTAAAACATAATTTGGTAATATTTAAAAACATTCATAATTTGGTCATAGAAATCATTGTTATCCGTTGTTGTTGTTGTAAATAAAAGAACAAAGAGAAACATATTGAGTGACACATAGTATATTCGTAAAAGACTATTCAGTAGTGTAAAAATAGTAAAAATTAAAAATTTTGGAGATGTTGCCAATAAAACAATACATTCATTCTCCTCAATTTTGTTTCAATGGTAAATAAAATATGTGTTTAAATGGAGACATTTTTCCGATGATTAGTATATGATTACAAATTTTAGTTGCATATACAGTGTCGTATCTGGAATAAAGTGGTGAAATATATTTAAACTGTGCTTCCCCCCGAGTCATTTGTAATATTTAAAACTTATTTTATCTCCACCACCATATTAGAACTATGCAAAAATGATATACGGGTCTTAAGTGTAACATAACAAAACTTATAAATTGGTTTTGTTCATTAATCCAAGGAAAGTGAATATATTCAGCTTTTACTAACTGATAATTTAAGGAAATGGTTTAATCTGTTACTATTTGCCACTTGTATAAAACATGTATTATTCTGATTGGTATGCTTAGAGTTATTTCTAAGCTTGTCTGATACATGTTACATTGATTGACTACGAGGCATAAAATGTACAAAGGCATATTTAGTAAATTTAATTTTAATGTTAAATATTCCTCATATTGACGAATGCTGTAAAATGTATAAGATGAGTATATATAATATACATATTTGTTAAATACATATTTTCGCTTCCTGCTTAGTATACCAAACCTGAATATTTAGCGCCACCAAAACCCTTCGCTAGAATTCCAGTTAGTAAAGTAAATAATAACATAAAAAAAAACAATCACAATTCAATGCTATGTAAAATATTATTAGGCCATAATAAGTTATAATTAAGTGATAACAACAATTATTTTATTTTTTTCACGATTACTTTGCATTTACCATCAGCTTATATTGGTTTATCAACTTCATAAATTTCTCAATTACATTTTTATTAACTAAATTTTCTATTAAATACAAAGCTTATAAAGTGAGCAGGAATCAAACGATTTAGTATTTATAAATGTTTGAAATGTTCCTTTGAGGCGAGAAAAAGTTTCAGCAGTTCTGTGGCTGTTACCGCAACTTGATGAGTCCCCGAGGTTTTTAGCGTTCAGCTGTTTGATGGCTTGCGTTTTACTTTAAGATTTTTAATGCACCTTGATTTGATGCTTTTCATGTGCTTCCGCACATTATTTCTTACAGTTTAGAAGCGTAGATCGAATTGGAACTGTATAAATTAGCTAAAAAATAAATTGGTCGATAGCTGTGACAATTTTGGAGCAGATCGATATGGCAGGGAATCAAAAGGGTTAAATGTATGAAACTGTATTTTATTCTCACATCATATTTTTCGTAGCTTGGTACACATAACAATAATAACCATCAGACGGATAAACATTAAAACAGCGTTAGCTTACTATATACCACTTTAAGTAGCGACTTTCAATGTCTTTATCTATTTGGACATAAAACTTTGATTAGGGTAAACGTTATAGGATTATTCGTTCGTTCTAAGCTGAATGTTATAGTATTATGTCATTTTGTTGATTAATTGAAAACTTTCCTCTCGGATTGGTGTTGGACTGTGGCCGGAGGTACGAATCATCCGCCGTAGAACTCATTTGATAATTAGAACGAAAACCAATTTCGAATGTCTTTTCTGTATTTAGAAGCAAGCTATTATTGCTGAACAACTTCTTTTTTTAAAATTTCTTCTGATGCAAGATGATGCGCCATAATCGAATTCCTTATAAAGGTGGTGGTATCATGAGCCTAAGAAATTAGAGTACAATTTTATAGACATTTAGAAGGTTATATACATATATCCAAAACAAAATGTACCTTAATATAGACCCTTGTGAACCTCCATGTTGATTATTGAGATATTTTGAAGAAGTGAGTTGATTTCCGATGATTATATTTTGCTGGCGATGTTCTTGATAAGAGGCGATCTATTCTTTTACTTTATTAGGCACACCATAGAATGATAGTTTGTTTACAAGAAAATGAGAATGGTTTACTCAATCGAAAGCCATATACAGGCCACAGGACACTGCAACGGCACACTGTGACTCATCCACAGCAGCGGCGACCTTACTGAGAAAAGTCGGAATGTATGTTTTTATTTTTCCGGACTCCAAATTTTGACTGATGAAGAAAAGTGTCACTTTCGAAGACGCCAATAAATAAAATTGTATAGTTTCCAAAAACTTTAGAGAGTGCAGGAAGAATAGATTCAGATATACATCTTTGCACTTCAAATTTTATTTGTCGGGAAAAAACTCTGGTTTGAAGGGACATGTTTGCTGAGTGGGTTAGGGGTTGAGCAAAAATTTAGGCTCATTCTTTTAGGAGAAAAGAGGAATACCGTTCTAACTAGCTGCCCTAGAAGACTGTATTTCTGATATAATTTTCAGTACATCTTCTTCTAGAATGGATTCAAAGTTTGAGATGTTATATTGGTTTTCCATCTCATTGATTGCTTTTCAAGCTTTACGGGGGTTTAAGCACACATTTATTTTGTTGCAAACATTGCTGAAATACCTTTTTAAGTTATATGAACTGCTAAAGTGTCCTCCAGAGTAATGCCCTGTTTGTTGAGTCTTGTTTCAGCTCACTCCTGATTATATTCCATACTGATTTCTGTTTATTACATGATTTCCTCAGTTCTCAATCTCTTTATGCATTGACATATTTCTTAAAAATCTCTCTTGTACTCCTGTGCGGCAATGAATTCAGGAGCAATAGAACTATTTTCTTGCTCATAAAGCTCTCGCTTTCGGACACTCAATATTTTAATCCCACAAATCACCCAACCCTACCCAACAGGCTAACTTTCTTCATCTTAACCAAATGAAATGCCAAGTCAAAATAAAAATAATCATAAATTGTGTCATTTACATTTTTTTACTGGGTATGTCAAATACTGAATTCCAGGAATCATTAATCAAATTGCACATAAATCTATTTACGTTACATCTACAGAATTTTCTTTTTTAGAGACTTAAGGGCCGGGTTTTGCTCTTTATTCTTTTTAAAAATAGTACCTATAGTGATAAACTGCGCTAGGTAATTGAAAAAAAAAACATATAGAAAGACAACCGTTTTACAACGGGAAGATTCAATATTCGATATTATATTATCTATGCAAGTACTTGAATGTTTACTTATCCGTGTCGGTTCATAAACGTTTGGTTGTAAATTGCATGCTTTTAATATATCTATAGTTTCTGTCACTTTTATCCTATGATAAATCAGTATTAAAATTGTGCTAGGTATTTTAATGATTTGTGTTTGATACTTCATCCAGATTTTCAAAGAAACAATTTAAATGCCTCTTAATTCGGTAGGTGGCCTTTATATATAAAAAACTATTTTGGGTATCCCTTCTTTCACAGCACAACACGCAAAAACTAAGGATACATATACCTAGGGACACTCAAGTGTGTTGAAATGTAGGAAATCTCTCACTAAGACGTAAATTCCTTGGCGTAAGCGGTTTAGTCTCAAATATTAGGTATAAAAAATATAGTTATTAAAGTGACTACTTCTTTTGGTTGGCTATGGATGTATGTTTAGCACGGGGGAGAAATTTTCAGTCATGCTTGTTTGCTCTGTAGCCGGTAGGGGCTGGGCTATCGCGACTTTTTTATGTCAGGCACTAGGCAGGCCTTTCTCTGTTCAGTCGCTATCCAGGCGTGTTAGTAATAGGTTACTGTTGCTCCTAATTGAAGGGGACACTTCTATTGGTGGGCTATGGATTTGTTTCAATAAACTTGTGAAGTATTATTAACTTACTGCACCATTTAATATCAGTATTTAAAGATCATCGGATTCTAAGTTGAATTTCAGTACGGTTAATATTAATTGCTATTCCAGTTTACTACTAGCTTCGTCCTGACGAAATTTAAAAAAGGATTAAAATAAAATGATTACTTCTTTTTTAGCTAACAAAGCCTACGAAAATAACAAGATATATATTCACTACCCGTTATAAGAAGTAGTCACTTCTGTCTGTATGTCTCTTAAAGGGCCTTTTCATATTTTAATTGAATATTCTATAGTAATTTCAAAATATTGAATTTAATCCTTAATTAAAATTTTAAATTACGTGAAACACTATTTAATGATATATATATTTTAGATATATAAATGAATATAATTTTAGTGTGTTAACTATTTTGTTACTATTGACTATTTTGTTAATTTATCACACGGTAATTTTGTGATTATTTGTCACCTAACCGATAAACTTTACAGCGGGAAAAGCAGCGCGAAAAATACCGAGATAAACAGTAGTTCATTAACAAACATTGAAATTGAATTCGTAATTGTTTGTTTCTAATCAACTAAAGTAACAATTTCTGTACGGTCAATTGCAAGGAATACATTTAATTACGTTTTAGATTCCGTTTTATAGAACTTGATGTATATTTTAACCAGTATAACACAATATAGTGATTTAATCTCTTTTAAATTGCTCAAAACAATTTATGAAATAAGATATTTTATTTAAAGCGTTTTGGCCAATGTAGTAATACTGTTGTCGGACGTGTAGTTCAGTATTATTAATTAGATCAATTGGTTGGAAGAGGAATGTATATAATTAGTACTTCTACAACAAATAATATTGGAGATTGGTATTACGAGTTGATCAATACACTTCAAACAATGTATGTGACATTCAAGGCCTATTATCTGGTTTATAATTTAAATTTATATTTAACTACAATTTATATAAACTGGAGTAAAGGAAATAAAGAGGAAAGAAGATTGAAATATACCAGGATTGGATTGATAAGATATTCTTGGGTAAAAACCGTCCGTTGAACTATGAAGTAGTTAATATCATTACATCTATCTCAGGTACCTAATACAAGTAAATACTTTTTCTCTATCTCCAGGATCAGTGAAATAATTAGTTCCAGTCATAAAGAAAAAATGCTACAAAATCTTGAAAATAATAGTTTGATAACTAGCAACGGGACAATCTAGAGAAAGAATAGGGACATATTATATAGCCCTTGATGACAAGTAGGTAAAAATATATGAATTATTGGGAACTACTAATAGGAACTAATAACTAGAATAATTAGTAGATAAATTTAAATAAAGTAATATTTTAACTCAAATTTTACGAGTATCCATAGTATAGGTATCTCATTTAAACCTACTATATTGCAATTCAATTTCATATTTCTATCACATACTGTATTAAAATTCGTTATGTAAAGTACATCAGTTGTTGAAGAAACATATCCTTTCATAGTGCATAGTAAAATTAAGTGCTTAAAATTGTAAAACTTATTTAAAATAGTGATATATTCTCCTACATTCAAACTGATTTCGTATGATTCTAATAAAAATATAAAATATTGATTTAATTTGAAATGTAGTAAAATTCTAAATAAACATTTTGAGGCATAAACATTATAAAGGAAGTAAGAATAATGAATAACCATGCGCTACATGTTCCAGAGTTACTACACCGATCACATATAAAGCAGTGTTATTTCTAGTATGAAGGTTTAGAAGACAAGAGAATACAGGGAAGAAAAGGAGGAAAGGAAGAACATGCATTGTAATGAACCAGATAAACAAAAGGATCTGTGCGTACTTTCTAAGTACACAATATGAGGGTAAAAATTGAGGCTATGGTTTATGTTGGGCTACAGCTCATGTCATTCTCGAGATATCCAGACATCAGAACATACACAAAAGAACTTTGTTCCCCTGGCGGACAAAACAGAAACTGTTTACTACTACTGTTAGTCTACTAAGTAACATGCTTCTATTATGATCTGCCAAATATTATGGTACCCAAATCATAAAACTTATCAAAACTTATGTGTATTTCGAAATGAATATCATTGTAAATTTAATTATCTACAGGTAGGATCATACTAGTGATCTTTTGTACATAATCATGCTACTTGTTTTACTATTAATGCGTTAAAATTTCGTATACAAGTCTTTACTCAATTTGTTCACATATTTAATGTGAAATTTTTTATAACGCTCACCCAATAAATCAATTGCACGACAAGTTTACATGGTGAGAATATAAATAATATTTAGTCAAATCTGCCTGTATACGTTTAAACATTATTAGATTCAACATATACATATTTGGCTGAACAATTGCTATTGTGTCATTTACCTTGCCACCACCATATTCGCTACTTTAATTTACATCTTTCATTCAAAGCACGTCACGGTAACTTCACAAAAACCGACCCCGAGCACAATCCAAACTTGAACAATTGACGCTCCAGGCTGCCGGCATGAACTTGCCTACTTTGTGAGCTTCAGGTGATCGTAAGTTATCAAAACTCGTATAGTAATTAAAAACAAATCAATGTAAATAATATATTTTTTATCACTTTTAAATAACGGCTAAATAAATGTGGCTAATTATTTTGTACAATATTTTTAGGAGTCCGCGAAAAGCTTTTGTAAAGCGAAAATTTAAAAATATTCGTAAAATATTTTAGAATATTAAAAAATAATGAAAAACATATCAAACAGGCCAGAATTGAAATTACATTAAACAGTTGATAGCACTTTCAGTTTGATATCAATGAGGCAGAAAAGTTCTAAATATACAATTTTTGATTAGTATTGTAATTCATATTCCACCATATAACGGATTGATAATAATATTTTAACGCCATCATAAAACTCACCTTTATGAAGCAGTGAATGGTTTTAAATGAGGTACTTGAAACTGATTGGCTCCCTCGACATTGTGTACTACATTTTTACTGTGGATTAAAAGACAGGGGGTGGACACAAACATGCCTCAACGATTTTGAAATCTTGCATGAACTTAGTTTTAAACGTTTTCTACTCATTTCAATCAACGGAAACAAAACACTAGGATCGTAAGTAAACTCTTAAGTAAACGTAAGATCTCTTTTAAGCCTAAGTACGTACCTACATATTTTAATAATCGAAGTAAAAATAAAAACATACGAATCTATTATAGAAAGGGACATTCAAATGGGTCTAAGCATCAGAAGAATTTTAAACTCAGTTCTGTAGTTTTGACATTATGCAAAGACACAATCTGTCTTTACAAGCATAAACATTTTCACATTTATAATGCTAGTAAGATTACAAATTACTCAAATTTCAGCTCGAATGGGAAGGAAAGGTGGCTTGTAATCATGCCGATAAAGATAAGTAAGTATATCTTAAGCATATCACGTGTTTAAATGAACAGTTTAATGACGAGACTGGGTTTGCTAAAGAGTGTCTTTAATCAACCTTAACTGCCTTTTACATCTTCTACAGTGCCTGTAATTATGCTGTTCAAAGCTTTTATGCTACAAAGGCAAATTAAAGAGGAACAAGCTTTTAAGAATGTTAGTGAATTACAATTTATGTACGTTTATTTCGTATTAGAGGTTTTGTTTTCTGTTTGCAGTTCTGCATTAAGTAAAGGGAAATCTACTTATTAAATAGGAATTATGTTGGTAGTTTCCGTTACTATTCAAAGTTTTTGCCCCAGTGCTATTGGTTTGCTATGAGTGAAACTCATACTTTTAGTTTCCATATTCTGTGTTATGAGATCGATTAACTAAAAAATATTGACCATGCAAAGAAGTTTTGAATTTGTGTTCTACACAATTAATTTAAAGTGCTTGATTTTAAAATATCAAACGTAAAAAGATTATTCCTTAAATTGTAGTTCACTATGTTTTAACAGTTCTGATTATTTAAAGTTGCCATATACCTCGCATTCACTATCTCATATTGAATTACCGATATTTTAAAAACTATTAATTAACTATAAAGTTTATGTTTAAGCTACACAAGTTTTCTGATTTATGCCTATATAAAAATGAATCGTTGTGCAAAACTTTAAGTTTATAAATCACTTGTTTCTTAGATATCGTGAGAACATGCAGGCAGGTATACTGGCACACACAAATGATATTTTCCCACCTCCTCGAAGAAATAAGCTTTAGTAACCCTCAGCCAAGAATGTTGAGAAATATTTACATGTTGCGTCTAGACATTAATAAAACATGGTTTTTTGTTATGTGCCAAATGTTATATGGCAAGTTAAACTCCTCCTTTCCAGTAAACTGAGGACGGTACTCCCAACGTTCGGTATCAATATAGACTTTCCGTCACGTATAAACAAAGAAAAAGTTGTATTGGCATATGTATATTCAGGTGATATATCCCACATTACAGTCAGTACAGTCCAATTTCATTATGTGCGAAGCAAGATGAATCTTGGCACCATTTGCTCGTTTATAATCATTAATTTGGCACAACTTAGCTGAAGAGGTAACTTATCTCTGGCATGAATTGATTTCATCTGATTACGTTTATTAGTATTACAGTGTTTGCATGTTATATTGGTATTGTTTCCTGCATGGATTGCTCGTTTTTGGTCACGTAGATACTATAAATTTATTTTCCGGTTTATTAGACACTTCGTGACTTTAATTTCATCACGGTCAAAGGAATTACTTCGGTCATCTGTTTATTGCATAATACGTTGAAGATAATATGAGACTTTTATTTACAAAAACTAGGAATTTAATGGGTTGTTCCCAGAGTTTACACAAGCTGACGATTCTCCACCCCTCAATACCAAATATAAAAGCTGACTATAAAATAGTCCATAAAACATTCAATGAGTATGTTTCACTACATAAAAAGTTATTGATATTAACAATTTATCTCTATTAACAACGATAGTACGATATAATTCCCTCATAGTTGTATTTTCTTTCCGTAAATCTGTTGAAGAGCGCGACAGACAAGTGTAAACCTGTTATTGTTAAGAAATAAAATACTTTAAATCTCTAAATCAGTAGGAACGAACTGAACATTACTTGATCTGGCAAGTTGTGTCAACGAGCCTGGAGTTAAGATCGACAATTTAGCAGACCACTGCACACAGTGCATACCGCCGCGCCGCGTCTTTATAACTTTGTTAGTAACGAGTCCAATTATATTATCTAATCTTAGTTTCTTCGATCACAGTTAAACAAGCTATTTGTATAGGTACAACTTTAAAAAAGAAGTTTTTTTTAAGCATCACAATTATGAAAAGTCCATTTATCCAGCCCTAGAATGAGTGTTATAGACCTGTTTTCTTTCGTTTAACACAGTCCACTTTTTTTGGTAATTTTGATATTTTTATGAGGCCGTTAAACAATAGAGCTTTGACATAAATTGACTAAAACGTAAGCTTTCTGTTACATTTTAACTACAGCAAAAACGTCGAGAAACAATTCTAAGGCCTAATTTTGAGGGAATACTCAGAGTACCAAAAGATATTTCATCTCCCTTTGAAAAGTAGAGGGGGGTCACTTTAAATTTTTAAATTTCAACACAATGACATAAACAAAACATCTCTACGACGATGCTAACAAAAATTATGGGCAAATAAGGCAAAAACATAATAATTTGTAGGTACAATGCCAATGTCTTGCGCATGTTAACACAATTCAAGGGTAAAATCTCTTAGTAATACTTTGAAGTGCCCAGCTTATCCTTTTACGTAGTGGCTAATGTTTCTGATGTGCATAGTTTTGGTAAGAGGTGTATTTTTCTAGGTGGCATTACAATTTAACTGGTTATCTTCCTATAACTTTTGCTAGGATCGTCGTACATGTGTTTTTTCCAATTCATTGCGTTTCGATTGAATATACTTTTAAAATTACATGTCACATAATAGGGGTTGCGATTTTAATTTTTAAGCTTTTTGCCCAAAGTAATGAATTTGATAGTAAGTTCATAACACTCTGAAAAGTATTAAACGAACTGCAATGTTTATAGTTAAATTATCTTTACCTGAGCTTAACATTTACACACCAGGATTTTATGAATGAAAATGGTTAAGAATGCTGAAATAACCGTAAAATGTTAATGGGAACAATTATTAAATCACAAAAAGCTATGTAAAAATCGTAAATTAGATAACAAATGTCTGTTGAAGATAGTTAGGATGAGAAACTACTGAAAGCCCACGAATTTCTATTAAACGCATTATTTGTGGTATCTATGATTAATAGAGGCATAATACCACAAACATGTCACATTCGCATTTTTTTGGTACATGTGTACAGATTTGGCTATGTATGTATATTGTGTTACGAAATAAAATATAGTATAAAATTATATATTTTTTATGTAAACATTTCATAATTTGTGAAGTGCCTGATGATCTTTGATTCAGAAAGGCCTTGCACAAAATAAATATTATATTGGAAAATGTACTTGTTTATACTAGTGATAGTAAAATAAACCTTTTTTCCAATGCTCCAAGATTCTATATTACTAATATCGATGTTATATCAAATTTATAACGTTAAAGAAAATACAGGGATATTCGAGATACATAGGTTTGTGTAAGCTTATCGTGAAATTGAAATAAGATAACTTTTTTAATGCATTCTTCTTTTTTGTAAGTATTTGTTTGGTTTACTTGATGCCTTTTTACGTATTTAAAAGATACAAATGTTTTGCGAATGTTGAGCGCAAATTTATTATACCTTTAGTAGATAGATATTTATGGCTACTAAATACAGGCTACTGAAATTGTTAGTCTGTTTATAATAAGGCATATATTTAGGTTTACTTGTACAGAGTAAAGAATCATCGGTCGCTTACCTTTAAATATTATGAGTTATTTACTGTAAAAGCTGCAAAACAATACTACGTCATCTCATAACGCAGGGATTTTTTTTAATAACGATGAGTTTGTTAAAAATAGTTTAGTTTATTTTGGTGTTATATAATAAAAATATCAGGAATGTAACCTAAAATAGGAACAAACTTTATTGGTATTATATGTCGAATACCAATGTACAGACCGCAGGGTCTCGTTGGCCTATAACACGGTCATGTTGCCGCAGGAAATGCCGCACTATTGTACTCGGGGTGAGCTAGTTCCAATATACTGGCTAGTGTGGCTCAATTGATGTGTCGAGAATTGTACATTCATACTCGCTCCCGAAAAGTGAAGGAGTATATTCATTTATATTTGATACAGCAATTATAATGCACGAATTCAAGCCTGTATCTAGGAATAATATTTGAATGTAAAATAGTAAAAATGCATTGTAATAGATCAAAAGTAAGATGAATAAAACAATTGATCTGTAAATAGTTGCAATATTACAAAAATACTAAACATACACATCAAACATTCTCTAACCGAAAAAAATTAATCAAGTTAAAAAATAGAAGTAAATAATCAGTCATACAGAAACAAACGAAAATAATGTATAATAAGTTTTGGGTAATAGATATAACATAAACTACAATAACCATTTAAGCTATATAAGAATAAAGCAGCACATGAACCTTGGAAATAAAAATATGTAAACATGTTATATATTATTAATATATAATATTCATAACGTTAAGAATAATACGTAATTTAACCAATAATGAAAAATAAATTAAGACCAAAGTTATTTGGACATTACCTCATAAGGATTGTAGTATGTGGGAGGGGGGAGATAGCCAGGTATTCACACACACGCGCACACACACACACACATAAGTTTATATACATATATATATATAATGTTATTCAATAATATATATATATATATATATATATATATTATTGAAAATATTATGTTTGAAACTTAAATTTATATATATATATATATATATATATATATATATATATATATATATATATATATAAATTTAAGTTTCAAACATAATATTTTCAAATTAAGCCACTGATGGTAGTTATAACAGGGTCGCCAGAAAAGCAGTCTTGACAAGGGGTACAGACCGACAAATAATTAGTTTAATCTTCAAGATAAGAGAACAATTCTTCGTGAAATGCTGTATCATGATTTAAGATGTAATAGATAAATTAGAATTATCATAAAAAATATCAATAACAACTCTGCTTATAATATTACAGTGTAAATTTTACTAATAATTTTAGTTCAATGTAAACATAACTCTCAAATTAGTGACGTAAAATTACATTGACAATGAAAAGTCTTAAAAAGAAAAGCCATAAGCTATTCATTATTTTGTACTTCATAATACACTGCCATTATAACTAAACTGGCATAATTTCAACTAAACAAATGCACAGCTAGTTCAAGTTCAAAAACGTTTATTTTCTTGTAATATAGAAAGACATACATATTCCATGAGTTCTGTTGAACTCGCGCGGAATAATTTTTATACTAAAACGTACTTCTATACTATAAAAGAAACAATCAGTTGGCATGTGATCTATGCTATGTAGCCATTCTTCTATACAACTAACATAATTCACAAATGTTCTTAATTTTATCCTTTTAAAATTGTAATGAGCAATTCCAAATCGCATAGTGTAACTATGAACCAGCTAATATTACCAATGTTATTCAATATTAAATTTAAATATAATAGAAAATAAAATAACAATGACCAACTAATAAGAAATTTAAATATACGAATTATTAAATAAATAGATAGATATAAATATACATATATATATATATATATATATATATATATGTATATGTATATGTATATAAATAACTATAAAATATAAATAGAAATAACAAGAAACAAATTACTTAAAATTCAGGAAATTCCAGCAGACAATAGAGCTGGACACCGGTCTGGGCACACAAACCCGAACACACGTTACCCAATCCAAATTACTCGGTTACAAATAACAGCGGAACAGAATAGAATATACTTTATTCCAGAAAATATAGTTTACAAAAATTTACATCAGTACTGGTAGGAATTACTAGCCACAGTATCCAGTAAGCGTGGCTAGCTCAACTGAAAGTTGTACTTCATTGTATAATGATCAGTCAAAACTTAACAAGTACATCGTGCGGTTAATCTGCAGTGTGCACACCCCACAGTTAACATTATTTTAAACATAACATTTTTCAATTATAACTTTACAGATTAAAATCTTTTAATATAAAACTGTACAAATTCTTAAACTAAAATTTGAAAAAAGCTATCAATATTAATAAAATTTGAAAGCCAACTTTTCAATTTATTTTCAAATTTGCTTCTATTTTTACAATTTTGTATCTGTAAAGGCAAAAGATTAAAAAATTTTGGACCCAAAAAAGAAAAACTTTTTTTGAAAATTGACTTATTTACCTTCGGTCTCATGAACAGCCCCAGTATGTCACCTCTTGTTCTTAGGTAAACTCTGTCATTCCTGTTTCCACTTTTCTCATAGAAAATTTTTAATATTTTGAATAAAAATAAATATTTTAGTGGTAATATTCTTAGATATTTATAAATAGGTAATGCAGATTCATATCTTTTCCTTTTTGCAATTATTCTTACGAAGTGGTTTTGTGTTACATTCAACGGTTGTATGGTTATATTGTCAGCAGCTCCCCAATTTTCTATACCATAATTCAATTTAGAATGAATTAGCGCAAAATAAAGTGTTCTCATTAATTTATCATCAATAAATTTCCTTAAAAAATAAAAACTTCTGATATTTCTTCTTAAACCTACTTGAATGCTGTTTATATGCGGTTTCCAGCTCAGTTTTTCATCAATGTTTATTCCTAAATATTTAATTTGTTCAACTTGATCAATAATTTCACAATTGCAGTTTGAAATGGCTTGACAACCTAATCTATGAAATTTTAGCACATTATTGAATTGGTATCCTTTTAAGTCAAAATTTATAAACTTAGTTTTAGAGGCATTCAAGACCATTCTGTTGTTTTCACACCATTTCCTGACTTTTATCAAATCTTCTCTAATATGATTCCAGATGTTTTCCCATTGTTTTTCAGAATATCTAATCACAATATCATCAGCAAACCCTATGATTTTTCCATTTAATGGTAATCTCAGCAAGTCATTTATGAAAATTAGAAACAACGTTGGACCAAGAACGGAGCCTTGGGGGACTCCTACATTAACAATCTTCTAGTCACTGAATGCATTTGATATTTTAACTCTCTGTTCTCGATTTTCAAGGTAGCCTGCAAACCAGTTTAAAATGTTACCTCTTACTCCTAAGAGTTCCAATTTCTTTAATATAATCTTATGGTTAACCAGGTCAAATGCCTTACAAAAATCAATAAAAACTCCAGCTGCTTTATAGTTGTTATTAAAACTAATGTAAATTTGTTCTACAAATGTTAATATAGCTCCTTCTGTGTTTTTCCCTTTGATAAAACCATAATGATTAGGACTAAAGAAGTGTTTATTGTTTAAAAAATCAATCAACCTGTCTTTCATGCATTTCTCTATAATCTTGGATATTACAGATAAAAGAGCAATCGGTCTGTAATGTTGAATTAAGTCTTTCGAGCCTTTCTTATGAATGGGCACAACAATTGACTCTTTCAGTTTACTTGGGAAAACACCACTGCTAAAACTCAAATTTATTAATGCTGCTATAACCTCTGCTATAACGAATCCAACACTTTTTATAAGTTGTACAGAAAGAAAATCGCATCCAGTTGACTTTTTATTTTTTAAATTATTAATTATTTTTAACACCTCTTCGCTAAAAACTGGCTTTAAGAATAAAGAATTGTGGCAATTGTAAAAACCAGAAGTATCAAGACCATTGCCCCCAGGTAGGCCTGACTCGACTTTGCCCGGTGCAGATACGAAGTATTCATTGAACAACTGCGCCATTGTTATCGGATCAGATACTGTGTTACCCTGTTCATCTCATATCTGAGCTATCGCTTGTTGATCCTTCTTATCTGTAAAACTATTTATTAACTTCCACTGACCAGCAATATTTCCCTCTTGCAATTCGAATAAGCGCCTATAATAATTATTTTTTATTTCCACTATTTCATTGTCTAGTTTTTCTTTAAAGCGCGTGTAATATTGTTTGAAATGTGTGTCATACGGCCTACTTCTGTTCTTGATTGCCAATTTATTTCTTATTTTAATTTTCTTTATTATTCGTTCATTTATCCATGGACTTCTCATTTTTGCCTTCACCACTCCAGGTCTACAAAATTTAATCTGACTGTGGTCCTCAATGTGCTTATAGAGAATCTCATAAAACTCATTTAATGCCTCATCTACATCAGTACTTTGTAATACATTATTCCAAATCGTTAAATCACTAAGTTGATTTTTTAAGCTTTCAAAATCCAGAATTTTCTTGGTTAATATGACATCCTTATGGACATTGTTTATTTCGTTCTCAAAATTTGCAACGAGGCCTATTAAAAAATGATCCGTTATGTCGACATTAAATATTGCAGCCCTAAACAAATTGGAATTTTTAAATCGAATAAAAAGGTGATCAATACAGGAAGCAGAATCATTATTTCCTCTGGTAAACTTATCAATCAAACATAAGAATCCGTTATTATTCATAAGCGACAGATAACTGCTGCTTATGTTATTATTAACCAAAATATCTAGATTGATATCGCCTATATAAATTACGTTATAACTTAAATTTGGAATGATTTTTTCTAAATCAAATAAAAAATTGTTAACAGAGAAACTGTGTAACCTGTACAAGCTAAGTAAGTTAAACATAATATTTCTAAACTTAATTTCTAAAACTAACATATCAGCTGATTCAATGGTTAATCCCCTATCTCGAACTAAAATATCATCTTTAATGTAAACAATTACGCCTCCTGCTCTATACTGCTCGTTTGTTTTGTAAAATGATTTATAGCCAGTAATTTTATAGTGTGATACTTCCTCTTCATAAATCCATATTTCAGTCATAACAATAATATCTATCGGAACATAATGAAAGTAACAACAATAAAAAATACCTAAATAACGACAACAAAACAGCTGAATGAAACAACAAGTAATAGAACAATTAAACATAAAAAATAAACACATTACCAACGTTATAGTTGTTACCGCAACAGTTACAAAATGTACTGTATCAAGCAATACTAGAATGGAACAACAAGAAATAGAATATACATACAAACAATAACTAAAATAGAATATATAAACAATAACTAAAATAGATTATATAAACAATAACAACAATATAAAATAAATATAAACAATAACAAACATGTGAAGCAAAAGGTACTATTAAAAAACAGGAAATAAGAAGTATAACAATACTTATACATATAAATTAAATTCCTACTTAATGTCTATACATTAATGCCATCATTTACAAATTGCTTTGCTTTCATTTTAAATTTCGGTTTACTGTCATAGGTGACACTATTCACAAACTTCCTTATCATTCCATTGTAAATCTCCTTCCCCTTATAACAGAACTGTCTACGGCTTATATCTTTAAAAAAATTATCAAGTTTTAAAGTGAACGTATTTGCAGCTCTCGTCCTTACAGTGAATTCTTTAATCTCGTAGGTACTAAGAAACTTATGAACATGCATTAAACATGACAATGTATATAGTTTTTCGAATGTTAAAATATTAGTTTGTAAAAATAAGTAAGTTAATCTTTCAGTTTTTTTAATAAAATATATTGTTCTAAGAGCAAGTCTCTGAGTCATTACAAGAGGCTGCAAAGCAGTAGGATACGTACCTCCAAAATGTATAATACCAAATCTTAACGTACTCTCAACCCATGATAAATACAGCTGTCTCAGATGTTCACTCTTCAAGAAATTCCTGATGAAGTAAAGAGAATAATTGATTTTTGTTAGCTTTGACGTCAAATATTTCACATGTTGGTGCCATTTCAACTTATCATCAATATACAAGCCCAAGTATTTAACTGAATCTACAATTTCAATTTTTGAACAAGAACATTTATATAAACACTGATGTCCGTGACACAGTAAGTCAAATTCATTTCTCAAATTTTTCTTGAGCTAATATTTAATTTTAATGTATTTTATTTTAGTGTATTTAAGAGAATTAGTTATATTTATTATATGTATTGCTAAATTTACGGTATTGGTGCTTAACGTTATCTTTGACGTTACAGAGATATAGGAAGGGATACGAGAAAAATTAAATCAATGTATCATTCATATCTTATAATGTATATCATTGGCTGTGAAAATATTATGGAATGGTACAGCATAAAAAGGAAACATTTTTAAAAACTCCATTATTATCTCCAAGTATCTATTTTACCCCTTTCCTTGCCCAAGAAAAAAGGTTGTCAGGCCATTTCCTTTGTTCATTTACCTATTACAAATCCTTTGTATTATCTCTTACCTTTGAAATTACCATTTTTTCTAAATTTAAATGTTGACTTGATCGTTTAAGCTACAAAGTATTGAAGCATTAAAGTTTAATCCCGCCGAGTAGTTAAAAAAAACCCAGCAAAAATCAAAGTAAAAAGTATTAAATAAAGTGGTACTTTTTTGCTTGTTTAAATCCAGTTAGTACATGACTAAAGTTAGCGTAGATAGTTTTGTGACAAAACCTTAAATTATGTTAAATAGTTTCTTACCTATAATTATTATCATAATTTGCACTATACAGTTATCTTTACGATTATTGAGCTGTCAACACAAATCGCATGAGAAGTGTAGACACTGATACTGAGATACTCTGAAGTCAGGAAACCCTTGAGAGATCATCGGAGAGGATGCAATCAGCAAACCTCATCACATGCTTGAGCCCCCAATCACAACTATGCTAATGTTACCTATCTTACTGATTCATGTCACGTCGGTGTATTCTTGCAGTGGGCCCTGATGATTAGTCATTATCACAGAAATTCTACATGTTTTCTTACGATAGTTTTGAACATGTTCTTTGGAATAGTTTATAAAATATGTTAGAATGTATATTGTTTGACCTATTTCAGCTTTTACAACTTTAAATTGAAAAACGCATCGATTTAACCTATTATAACCCGATTGTTTTTAAAACATTCAAATATCACTGAAAATTATATTTGTACCATTTATACCAAAATAAAATGAATGCATCAGGGCTTTAACATTTATTTATTAAAAAGGAGGATACTCAAAACCACCATTATGTTGGCTTATTAGAATATTTATATAACTTTTTACTCTCGAATATAATTTAGTTTTGCTTATTTTACTCTATTTTTGTGTTTCAAGGCGTGGTGAAACAAGTGAAACTCAACTTCACGGGAAATTTAAAATAACTCATTTTCTTTTCCTTTTCGGAGAACAATTTTGCTGACCGCAAGTGAAGTGAGTCAGATTTGTCGACAAAATTCATTTTGTGAGTTAAATATGATTTAAAAAAGAAAATTATCATTGTTTCAAGTAGGATCAGATGAGATGTCGCATCGTTAAGAAGGAAAGGATCGGAAAAGGTAAATTATAGTAGGACTACAGACATCGTAAATCTAGGTGATTTACTGAAACTGTCCACGCCACCTTTGACCTTAATTAAGAGGCTCTACATTTGTAATGAAATTCAAAACTGTTTACGGAGTTATAAAATATTCAAAATACATGATATTCAATGAATCATTAATATAAAAATAATTGCAATTTTAGATACTGTAAAATTATATGCATTTATCTTTAAGATTTATAGTAAAATTACAATTTTATACTATCTAAAATTTTAACTGAACTGAGTTTAATAAAGTACAAGTATTTTTGTACGAACTGGCTCAATAATATTTAATACTAAAATATTATGTAATACTATCATGAATAATTGGAATAAAGCTATAGAAACATTGGTTTATTGTTGCTTTTTATTTCACATTTTATAAAAACTAAACCCTTTATTTCCTTGTGTCTTAACCCCCCCCCCCCCCCAGACATATCAAGTGGTAACTTTAAATCAAGACTCAAATTTCAACGCCTAAACACACCAAAGGCTTTTCCTAAGCCAGCTTCTTGGACAGGTATAAATATTAGAAAAGCAGTACCAAATGAAAAAAAAACAAAAGATACACATGGACTGTCCTTCTAGGTAAGGAAACAAATTTCTATTATAGAAACTAGATAACACGAGTCTACTGATATTGTAGAGGATCGTTTGCTGAATAGAAACAGAATACATAACAGTTTGTGTAATGGATTCACCTAATTGAATCGTACTATTGGCGTATAATTTTATCCGTTAAACCAACAATAGATCCCATAAACAGAACATTGTATCGGGTTTATCTTATTGTATGGTAATATAATGTTACAACAGAGATACACTATCAAACCTATATTCAGGATTGACAATAAACTTACTATTATGTTATCACACCAATGATATATACTTTTCAACTTATTGCCACAAAATAATGTACATGCTCATTGACTCTAGTTCAACAATGGTGATATAAAAGAACCAGTAATTAATCATAATAATAAGAATTTAGTTTTTGATATATTTAAACAGCAATACTGATAAAATGTATCTTTATAAAATGTTCTTAGGGAATTTCTGTGAATAATAGGAATTTCAGAGGCATATTCTTTTGAAATTGCATAAAAACACTTACACATTACTAAGGTGATTATGTAATGGCGACTAAATATTTTCAATTTCCTGAGCCATATCTAAATAGTTCTAATAATCTCGGAGATCAATATTTTGGGCCATGAAGTCAGACAGTGAAACAGATTGTATAAACGCCACGCAAATACTTTAAAAATTCAAGATTTATCGAAATTCTCTACAAAAATTTACGTATTTCCTTGTTTAACTCAAACAGTAACATTAAATCTTGAAATATTTTAAACTTTTCTGAGGAAACATAAAGTCGACTTCCTTTTAGACCGTCTGTTGCCTAGATTTTAAAATGAGCAAATGTGCAAATCAACATTCCTTAATTTAAATAAAAAAAAATTGGTTAAATCAAAGGATTCCATCCAGATGGCCCTTTATTCATATTTTAAAAGTTTATGACAAACACCGTAAACCTCGATGGATAAATGGAAATATCGAAGACGCCGGCCTTCACATCACGCCTGAAATCTTTTAAAATGCGAGTTTTCAATCCAGATTTTATGTTGTCAAGAAATACATGGTAGTCATTTCGAGCACCACATCCGATTGAAAATGAGGTGAATTTCAAGAATTTACCATTTCATTTAGTTACAAAATTATTCACAAGTAATGGGGTTTTATAAAGCAATTAAAATAATTTAATTTAATTAAAATTTTAATTTAATACGATAAATTACCATTAGAGACCACTAGTTGTTTCCATTCTTCTTATTTTTACAAATCAAAACATGAATATTTATTAATTAGGCTATTATTTGTTGTTTATCAAGTTAACAACAACAAAAAACAACGTAAAAAAACAAACGGGCTAAGCTGGCGTAAAATTGTATACAGTTATATACAATTATCACAAGACCATTAAATCTTACCTAAAGTAATAATAGTTATCAAATCATCCATCTTATTATTAGGATAAATAAAACCGGTAAATTTTCAAGTTAAAAATATATAGAACAATTGCCAATACAATTACGTTTCAAGTGTATTCAGAACACATCGATATACTTTAAACAATAGTTTTATACTTTTAATAATAATACACTTATTATAATAAAACCATCAGACGAATCATTTCTAATTTTATGCCTACAAAACTGTATTTATCACATCTGCAATAAGAATATCCATAGAAACTAAAGAAAATAAATTTAAAAATTATTTGTAATATTTTAATTGGTATCCAGGGATATGAGTGTCTTTGGAAAAAGATTTTAGTGTTTACCGACGTACTTGTGAAATCTTTTTGTATTTTCCGGTTTTCAGAAGAGTAAGATCAACTTGCGTATTCTTCTCATATCAAGTAATTCTCCCAGTCTTATCGAACAGATCACATAACAGAAAAGGAATAATCTTTAACTGTTTTAATAATCTAAAACCAGGTATTAGTCCACTTTTCTAAAGAGGGAACTGAAATTCAAACTTAAAGTATGGCAACAGTATACAGAACTTGTCTTGAAACAAAAATAAAACAAAGTTTTCTGTGAAATTAGAAGCTATTTTCTATGTACGTGTAGGAAGAAAATGGCACTTAACATACGGTACATGCAATAGATCTACTCGTAGGCCTACCTTGATTATTATTTATAATGGAGGTGACGTATGTCTGAGGAGTATAGGTGTGTGTCCTGAGATACCTAACCAAACATGGATTACAAACAAACAATTGTTTTTCATACTATTAATTTCATGGTTTATTATTACAGTGTTAAAACTACTTCATACAGGGTGGGTTTTAATATAATCATCCTTTAAATTTAAAAATTAAATTCGTGTGCACTTTACTTACTGATAATATAACCTCTTGTTCTGGGTGTATCTAAACGTATAAACCTATCCAATAGAAGGAATGAACTTATTTATATTTTGTGAAAGCTTTACAAAGCACTAAAATTTAGAAGGTTGGTAGAATTTTGGACATTAGCCATTAATGCATACTACAAAAATAGAACACAATATATTTGGAACACATATTTTCACTTTTTGTAACATACAACTATATAAGATGTCCGAAAACCTATTATACCTTACAATAATCCAACATCAATATTTAGTTCCAACATATATGTTTTTAGTTGTTATAAGTTATATAACTTGGTATTACAATACAATTATAAGTTCTCCAAAAGACTTTTTATTTAAAAATTGTTTAATTCTAAAAAACAACTAGAGTTATGTTTTGAATTGACCAGATAAGTGAGAAATATTAAATTTTAAATAAAAAACCATGCTGCTATATTCCGAAATATTTAAGAGCACGTTTCAGAAATATATTTTGTAAACCCAAAGGTCTGTGGAGGGTAAGCAGAGAGTTATACTGTGTTTGATGGATCGCTGCAACATGTCACTGTAAGTGGCTTCTCATCCATTACATATTAACATTTCTGATAAAGCACGCTTATGTGAATTAAACTTTTCTATAAGCGCAACTTACGGTAAATATTACTTTAGCAATCAATTTAAAACGAATGGCATCACTCTTTCCGTTAGGTGGTATGTGCAAATTGTTTCGTTCTCGTAAAGCACAAACATTAATGAGAAAACGTATCTTAATTATATAGTGCTATAAGATAATCCATATAAAATACTAACGTAATTAAAATGGGTTGTAATTCAACTGCATACAACTCCTGAATGATTTCGACAGTTCATTTAACATGGACAGTTTTGTTTAGTTCAGAAACAACTTCAGTTTTCAATATATTGCTTACTGAAATATAATAATAATAATTCTTAAAAACACTTAGTATATGCAGTTAGTATGTTGAACAGAATAAATCCTTGATAAAGTAAGCAAAAGGAGATATGTGAAGTGTTTGCGAATACACATCACGTCGAACTTCATCAATAATCTAATAAAGTAAACAAACGTTCCCTTAAAATTAAGAGATTATGTAGCCCGAAGGTTGTTAAAAACCAGGAGCTGATACGATAATGAAGACCCTTTCCCTTTTGCCACGCGTTTACTCCCTTCTGTCGATCTACGATACTTTAATTTTACTGATTTAATCATAAATTCAGCTAACTTTATAAGCTTACTAAAATTATTGATTGCCAATTGAAAAAAGGTCATATTAATAATATACCAATTAATTGTAGTTGTTTATTTACATTTTGTTATGTGTTGTTTAGTTAAACAATTAAAACTCAATTCAATAAAACTCTTGCTTTAAACTCTTATAAAAATAAATGTTCATATTGATGCAATGAAATTCAAACTATGAGTAATGGCCTGAATAACGTATTAATTATGTAAAATTTCATTATTTAAGACTAAAAATAATTTAACAATACATTTTAATTTTTTATTCTAGATTTTAAGAATTGTGAACTTTGCCAAAACAAAAGTTAACCTCTTTGTTATTTAGTATTACATATATTTACTCTTCTCAATCCCAAATCTAAGACATTTCTGAAACCTTAATTTTTTCAAGTCAATTAGATCAAAGTTCAAATTAGGTCAAAGAAGTTGAGAACTTAGGTATCAAAATCTTTAGATATTATTTGTAGAATTTTCACTTCAGTTTATATACGGTATACATATTGGTAGTTATTCATTTCCCAAAATAAAAATGAATACCCCCTTTTAGGTGGATCCTAATATTAACAAAAGCGATTACGAAATGATTAAACAGTTAATTAAGTTAGTTAATTTCAATATGTAGTGATGATATGTAGTGATGACAGTTACTTAAAATAACTGTACTGTCTGTATGCATACAACAATTAGGTAGAACACCACTCCTTAGAGAAGTTCTCCATTCATAAGTACGTAATAATTATTAATTAATATTATAAAATTACGGATACATAATACTTAATAAACCTATTTTTAAGCTTAAGGCGTCCAATATCATCTTAACCACCATATAGTTTTATGAACTGAAATTAAGTACGTACTAATTTATAAAAACTCTCAAAATTTGAAAATATGCCCCGCAATTATGAAAATTATTTTCTAAAGCGAATCATTGATTAATAAGTGCAAACGGTTACAATTTATGCACTTTATGTTCTTATTTATTGCCGCTTCATGTTTTTTCATCGAACGTGACCTCAATTTTATTTACAGAACTGAATACATTTTGTGAAATTTCATCAACATTGATTCAAATATGAGACGCAATATAAATTCTTTCTACGTCCTCCTGTTGCTTACCAAACTTAATTTCAGCGGCGACGCCAAAATTCTAGATAAACTTTGCCTGATTCACGGGCTGTTTTCGAGTTTTGTTAAGTTGAATTTGGTTATCTACTTAAATCTAACTTCATATAATCAACAAAGTCTGTCATTCTCGTAAATTCCATAAATTATTTTCTAAATAAATCCATTTTTAAAGTTTAGTAAAAAGGTTGAATATTCTTTCTGTATATAAAACGTGTATCCACTGGGAGCTATATTTTCACTGTTAATACTACAAATAAATTGCTGCACATACGTTATTACTAATTTTTTGGCATTGTGCATTACAACTGTGAAGTGAAAACTTTTAGGAAAAAATAGACAATAAGTTATCTCATCGTTCAATCTATTTATTCGTAGAATGTGGAAATATATATATATCCCATATACCTATCCTAGCACCATTTTCCACAACGGTAAATGACTGGAAAGGGTAGGAAAGGCTGTAGATATCTTACCATTCAATCTATTTATTCATAATCTGAGGAAACATATATCCTGAGGAACACATTTTCATGATTTTAGTAAATAACCTACATTATTAATATTCAAATACATTAACATTTAATAATAAACAAAGAAGAAAAGTCGTTATATCAGTTTTTAAATTTTTTATAAAGGGCAGTTTAAGTGTATTAAAAATTATGCCATTTATTCATTAAATCTATTGCATCTCTATCATATGAAATGAAAAGCCCTCACTCACTCACACATTCATCGCGAATTTTTATACTTTCCGATATCTACAGAAGTTAAAATTTTTAGGGCCAAATAGAAAAAGATTGTTTTTACACATGTTTTTTAAATCCAGGCATTGAAATGTAGTTATAACCCCTATATGAAATTTTTTTTTAAACTTTTATAGATAAAAGTTGATTTTGTATAAAATTGTATAAAATTTGTAGCATAGATGCTACAAATTTGAATCTTGACACAAATGCCTTATGCTGATAATAGAAAGAAAAATAACGATTTTACCAATGATTAATCATCCAAAGATGTTGAAATAGGGTTGCAACCGTAACAAGAACTATATTTTATTTTCAATGTTGCTCTTTCCTATAAAACCGAAGTCGACACACATGTGTTAAGTAGATCTAAACAGACTACTGGCATAAAAAAACCTTAGACTGGAATTAATGACAATGGACAGATGTAAGCTGTTATTTCATGGAAATAGACTTATCAGACCGTAAAACGTATGCATTTACTTGGTCAATGCAACAGTACAAACGCTACTACGTCACTAGAATAAGCGGAAGTGGATTACCATAGCTGGAGTTAGATGCTTGTTGGCCGAAGTAGACTTTTCAGACCATCAAATATATGTGTTTTCTTGGCCGGGGCAACAGGAAAATCTCTACTAGGGGACCGTGACTATCTTAGACTAGAAGAAGATTATAAAGTCCAAAAGTACGCAACTTTTAAACTGCGTTACAATGGTCACTGAAATGGTACATAACATAAACGTTTATACTTCTGATTCAAAACTATCATAGAGCTTCATCATATTACCTCATTATTTCTTTCACGTATACGTCATTTTGATTTGTTGTAACTAAATCAAGTCCACATTTGTGAAAAGAAATTTGAATGGTTATAGCAATGTTCGTCTAGATTATGAATTTCTAAATGTTCGCGTTATATTACCTTAATATGCCAAAATTTATGGTTTTTATCCCACTATCTCATTAGTGGTGAGCGAATCAAACATCTAAACCAATCATCCATATATTATCTTCAGTGCATTTAGAGATGATGACCTCATGTAAAATTGACAATTCTTCCAGATGAACTGGAAGGGATATGTTTCTTAAATTTACAGGTCACAGGTCAAAATCCTATTTGATTTGCAAAATGACCTTAAAAAAAGAAGCATATTTTCAATTGGACTTGCTTTCTTAAACTTTTTAATAATGTAGGTTTTTTATGTAAGAGTGCTGAAAGGATAAAAAAAATTATATGTTAATGTTTGCCATAGCTCGTATAGTATTTTTGAAGCTTCACATATGACCTAAATAATAGTTATATCAGTATAAGCCCACAAAATAAAAATTAAATATAAAGATGAAGATCATTGTCTACCAAACTGTTATTCTTTATCTACTTCACTGAAGCAGGTGTAAAATTTATTAATGTGTTTCAAGCAAAAGATAAAACCTATGAAAAATAATGTTGATTCTTTTATAATTCAGTTAACAACGGCTTCTTATAACTTTTACAGCAAAAACATTGTTATTTCTTATACAAATACAAAACATTGTTAGCTTAGAGTTAGTAAAGACTGTCACTAGAAGGGCTGGAAACATTTCGATTATATCCCTCCGCACGATATCTCGAGAATAACTTACCTATTGAATTGAAATTTTACATTAGGCTTTAATTTAATATAGGCAAACACGGAGTTCGATGATGGTGCATTTCATTTTATAGGAATTAAGCGGAGTGCTCGCGAATACTTTTGTGTTTTCCTTATGGTTAATGTTGATGGCAACGAGAAAAATTCAGAATAATAATAAACTGGTAATTAAATTAACCTAACAAGGATGCCAATTATTAACATGGAGTTGCTATCATTTCAATATTTTTATTATTTATCATTGTAATAAGACTGTAAATGTTTGTGGATTAACGCTAACAGACATTAACAGTGTAAGGTTTCTAAATTGTAATTAAGAACTAGTCCGTCCTTACTGATGCCCATTAGTTTTCTAGTCTGGATTTTCGCTCAATGGAACAAATCCATAAGTACAATAAAAGGATGGACTGTGGTTCCGGTGCAAAGCGGCGTAAAAGCTTTTAAAGTGCATTTTATGGCTTAAATTGCACAGGGGAATGTTTCACTTAGAACTTTATTTCTATAGGAACTTTTATTTATCAACTTAAATTGAGAAACAAATACATTGTTGCGATAGATGTTAAATGTACTTGTTCTTGTGTTTTTTTTCTACAATACGAACTATTTTAAAATATAAGAAAAGTTTTTGTATAAATAAATGATTTTGGTACAGATGAAGTTTTTAAGCATCAGTATTTGAAATATACATTATCGTTTCTAAATACACTATAAAATATAGAGGGTTAGGTTTTGATCGTCCCACCCTAATTTTATAATTCTACATTTTTGTGGATTAGAGTATTCATATTTATTTTTAAATATTTAAGCTTTGAAATAAATGTATATTTAACAATATTTAGATCTTAGACTCATCGGTTTTAAAACACAAACTTATAATAAAACTAAACATAATAAATGCTGAGTTTTAAATAAACTACATTTAGTACTAATCGCTAGACTAATTAGAATGATTGTGAAACGGATTAAATGTTAAGGCAAAGACAATGCAAGCAATTTAAAGTTCTGCACAAAGTAACCTTAAATTAGAATGCGGTAGAGACACCGGTAACGGATTGTCCGTGGTCTGGTGTGGAAACTGCAGTTATTTTAGTCCGAGTTCACTTATCTCTACTAATTTCATAGTGCTTTATTTAGATTAAAAGAAAAGTGGACGCTGACGTACATGCACTGTGTATATATATATATGTATGTATGTATGTGTGTGCGTGTTTGTGTGCGCGCGCGCGTGTGTGTTATACTTTTCTGGATTATTGTTTCAATAAAATAACGTTTCCAGCTTAGCAGTCACTTTGTTTCACAAATTTCTTTTTAACACATATTGTGCAAATGTTAAGATCAAATTGTTAAACATGTGACTTTTAGTTTAGTTAAGGTTATTATAATTTGTTTAGTATGAATAACAATACAAGATGAGGTAATGCATTTATAAATCTTTGTTTTACTTTTGTGTTGGTGTTTATATAACATTTCCATACACCTCTTTGCATTTAACTGTTAATTTTTAAGCCGAAACTAAGGTCTAATTTATATTTTTAAACGCATAAAATTTATTCGTAAAATTAATTCAGGTATGGTTAGTTATAAGTGTAGCTTTATCCATACGCCTTACTAGTATGAGTTTAGGATTTAAATAACAAACTGATAGTATAGTAAGAACTGAATTTTGTATCAAGTAACTTTTGGCATGAACAATTAAAAACACTGTCTTGTTCTATTTTCAAAGTAATTTAAATAATATTTTATTTACTTCTGTCTAAACATATTCTTATACCAATTTAGAACCTTTATATAGTTTTATTTCTAGGCCAGTATAGTTATACTTTGCAAAGATTTAAAAATTACCTAAGAAAACAAATATCAGTTACATTACAGTTTTATGCTTCATATACATTTTCAGTTTCATATACTTTTAAATTTCTTGTTTATTATATGAAGGATGTTATTGCGAAATAATAATAATAATGTAAAACTATTTTTTAACCCCATATAAGAATTCTATGACATATTTATCAGCCTAATGAAGTGATGTGAAAAGGATTGAATCTAATTAAAACTTCTCATATTTTTTAGCTAAATAGATTAATGTTATTAAATTAATCTGAATTTCTATTATGTAAATCTTGAATAATAAATGTAGCCTAAAAAACCCTGGCAACTAGACATTTGAGCTTAAGTTTTAATTTTTTTCTATGTAAAAATAAATCACTTGTAAATGATTATTGTAATTTGAGGAAATAAATATATTCTGTTCTATTCTATTATAAATGAAAAGTGTAAAAGCACATAACCTAGAATTCAAATAAGTGAAATAACGAGCTAATTTATTAATTTTGCTATCGTTTTTAGATACAAAATGCAAAACAAAATTAGGCGGACTAAAGTTACAAAGACATTAACGGAATCCTTTAAATGTAAGATAAATATTTATGCTGAAAACATCGGAATCCTTTAAATGTAAGATAAATATTTATGCTGAAAACATGAATATAGTCTGCTACACTTTTTAAGACCTTAATTTTATAAAAGAAATCATTTAAAATAGGTAATTTATAAAATAGGAATAAGTTAATTGTAAT
This sequence comes from Homalodisca vitripennis, assembly GCF_021130785.1. Taxonomy (NCBI): domain Eukaryota; kingdom Metazoa; phylum Arthropoda; class Insecta; order Hemiptera; family Cicadellidae; genus Homalodisca; species Homalodisca vitripennis. The sequence goes on from NC_060207.1 coordinate 69,425,727, forward strand.
CGTTTATGAAACTTATGCTTAATATGAGTACTTTAAGTGGAACAAAAATAAATTTTGAACTTTGTTTGCTGTTCGAGTAAATGTAATCCAGAGTTTCTATGATCATCACATTCAAAGCTGGCCAGCACTAACAGGTATGCGGTATAACGGTAACGGAATGCTGAATAGGATTGAACGGTTTGAATAAATAAGTATTTTAAAGTATGATCATTTTTATACGAAAATCATAGTGACTTTAAGTGGAACAAAAATAGATTTTGAACTTTGTTTGCTGTTCGAGTAAATGTAATCCAGAGTTTCTATGATCATCACATTCAAAGCTGGCCAGCACTAACAGGTATGAGGTACAACGGTAACGGAATGCTGAATAGGATTGAACGGTTTGAATAAATAAGTATTTTAAAGTATGATCATTTTTATACGAAAATCATAGTGACGAAAATTTCCATGGAATAAGGTTTCCAATATAAGTATAAATATCATTATAAGCAAAAAAACTGTTGATTGCTCTTTAAAAAAGGGTTGAGTATAAATTCATGTGCAGATTAAAAATAGAAATTCCAATAAGGTAATGACAAGGTTGAAAGAACTAACTACTTCCTTCATGTATGCTTTTTATGATTTCTCATTATCTTTTAAGGAATGGAAAATGCACATTAGTCTTATGAATAACCATAATGGTGTTATATATGGTAATGTAAGCTAGTATTTAAATGTCCATTGGTAAAAGGTATGTAGAGTAATCTTAGATGAAAATACCTAAAAGGGGAGCGACGTGGAACGTTTGTTTACACAGCTAAGGACTGGCACGACCGTAAATCTTATTGTTATCTGTCCGTCTGTTTCTCAGTGTTTGCTGAACCTTTGATAGAAAGATACTATAGTCATGAAAAGAGGAACATAGATTTATTTTGATCTAAGGAAGAACACTATTAATTTACAGTCCTAGCTTTAAATTATAGAATGCAACGTTTTACATTGTTCTTATGAATAACATGTTAGGTTGGTTGGAAATACTCTCGCTATATTCTGTCTGGTCCTTTTATAGTCGGTTTATTTTTGTTATATTATTAATATTTGATTAGGTGATATAGATTGAATTGCTTATTTACGTTAAAACGAATCAGTTGGGTATTTATTTAAAACTGAACATTTGCCAGTATTCAAAGTTTCCTTTATATTTTCTTAATACGCTACTAAGTCAAGTACAATAGTAGCGTTTCCTTTATCGGCTGGCAAGATTTTGATCACGTCATCTTTTTCAAGGACCGGCGTAACCTTTTTCTCCTCTAATGGCAAACTTTGCTTTAGGGGGGGGGGGGAATTTGTATCACTGAAATACTACCCTAAAAATGAAACCAACCAACCTGTTCCCCAGATAACTGTGCAACTGCCGACTCGATTCCAGTTACGTACCTTAACCGATTGTTGTGCCACAGAAAAGTTTAAACTCTCAGATATCACTGATATTTAGGCTTCGTTGAAGATTTTTGAAAATCGGTTAGTTACATTTTTGTTCTTACCGTCCGTATTTACTATCTCCAGGCAAATCGCACTCTGTAGGTTTTTTTTTACTTTCAAGACTTTCTTTTCCTGTATTTTGTAGTTAAGTTTTAATAGTTTGTATTATGATCTGACTTAATGCAAGTTTAGAGGTAGTGCACACGGAGCAGACACACAACATAGTTATTTGTTGTAATTCTTGACATATGCGAGTCAAAATGCTTAATTTTAACCTAGATTCTAGGTTTGTGTTAGGTTAGTATTCACCTACAGTAAGAGATCAGATTGCAGATCTAGAAATGTAATGTCACTGATTTTGTATTACTGCAAAATGACAAATATCCTGTATGTTTCTTTAATCTATATTGCATTATGAAGATTATTACTTTCAACTAACTGTAAACTTCTATTTTACCTATAGATTCCATTTACACTGCAGGGCAAATTGATTATTAATAGGTGTAGTTTTTATTGGAAACCGAATTGGGATGTATTTACCTGTTACTGTATTCAATATGCATGGGTAGGTGCATAATTAAATCAGAAGTACATGTGGTAACAGCTCGTCCGTACGTATTTTAATTACCACTATTAGAAATTAATAAACTGAACTAGTCTCACACCATATTTAATTAAATATATAATTAATTTCTTTTAGTCACCATTAACTGAAATAACCTTTATTGAAGTAGACCTATATATTAATTTTAATCTATTTTTACTAATTTTTTTAAAAACAAAGGTGTTTACAGAGTTTATTTTGTATTTTCTAACGTATTATAAACTTTCTCAAAATTGTACAGTGGGAAGAGAAATGCTCTTCATTTATGATTAGCCAAATAGTAGTAGTTAAAAAATTTTATGAATAAAGTTAAGTGTACAAACTGTGTTAAACGTCTTGGTACACTCTGTATACAGGGTGTCCCACGAGTAACCCGACAAACTTGTGGTTTCCTCTCATCAAATTAATAAAAAAGTTTATATTAACAAATTTCCAGAAATACATTGTTAGCGAGCTACGGCTAGCGAAAGGTTTAACCATATTTTCTAGGAAAAGACGGAAATAAAACGAACCGAATAAAACCGATGTTTTTATTGATAAGACACAAAATTCAGTATCTGATTATTTAATGAAAGTTCTTCGTAAAAACAAAAAATTTCAATTGGTGGTCTTTGCTAATCTTTTATTCCAATTTCCATACCTTATAAGTGGTGTTTAAAATTACTCCCTTGATATTTTATTCATAATTTAGTATGTTTAACGGATGTGATAGCATCTCGGTAGTTCTAAAGTAGTTCACAAGCGTTTAAGATTCGGTTCAATAATTCTTCTTTGGAATTAAATCGTTCTGCGTATACAAGTTGCTTTAAATGACCCCAAAGATAGTAATCCGAGGATTTTAATCAGGAGATGTAGGGGGCCAATTCATTGGTCTACCTCGACCAATACATCTGCCTAGAAAACCTATCAGCAAATGCTCTCTAACATTTTCGAAACAATGTGCCGGTGCGCCATCGTGTTAGAACATCATTTGATTTATTCTTTCAAATGGTATATCTTCTAGTAGAACTGGCAGTTGATTCTCTAAAAAAGGTTTTGTACACAAGACCAGTAAGGCAGTTTTCAAAAACAAATGGGTTTTAACTGGGTTTTAAGGCAGTTAACTGGTCAATTATACCACACCTTACATTTCTCTAAAATCGAATTTGAAAGTTCGACTCTACAACTACTTTTCGATTTTCAGTTTACCACCTGTGAATATTTTTCAAATTTAGAATTCTGAATTTTTTAAACATTTGATTCATCCGTGAATAAAAGGCAACTTGCATTATCTTGATTTTCAAAAATCCATCTTCAGAATTGTAATCTTAGTGCACTGTCACCTGGACAAACACGTTGAATTCTTTGTAAGTGATATGGATCAAAGTCATATTCTTTCAATGTTCTCCAGACTGTACGACGAGATATGTTTAATCTATTTGGAAGTCTGCGAGTGCTTAGTTAAAAACTGCGTTGTATCATGTCAATGATATTATCTTGTTCGCGTACAGCCTGTGTTACAGGACGTTCTCTCGAACAATTAACAGTAGGAAAAGATCCATCTATTAGTAAGTTATTGAAAATCGATGCAAATGTTTACATGAGTAGGTGTTCTTCTGTTCGGAAATCGTCTTTCATATTCACGTTTAGCCTCACAACTATTTCCATTGGCAAAACCATAGACAAAAACAATATCTGCGTACTCTTCAATTGAAAATATAAATGGCATCTTGCCGTTAAAAACACGAATAAAAAACAAAAAATACAATAATAAAAATACACTGATCAAACCATATATCTGCAATAGCTGACGAGTTACTCCAATAGCTGAATTATTGGACAGCTGTACAATAATAACTTGTATTCAGGTATTGTTGCAGCAGTGATGCCAACTCTCAATTTTCAATAAACTAAAGTCATTCTAATTGACGGTGTATTTTTTACTCTTGTTTAACAATGTTTTATACTCTAACATTTTTTTTTAATATTTGCTTGACTGAAAAAAAACATCATTAAGTGTTTTGTTTATGTAATAAACAGATATTGCATATTCTGTCTTTATGTCTTGATTTAATTAACCATTAGTTTTTTTAAACTTTGCGTTTGTTAATTCTTAGCCTTTTTTACATTATTCTCATAGTTAAACTCTATACAAGTTTTAGTTAAAAGGTTTCTGTGTTTATTACCCATTTAATAAAGTTAATGTATTTCAAATCTAAACAAGGCATGTTTTTCGTGACCGAATTTGCATATTTTGTCTGATATCTCAGAAATGGGTGGTCTAACAGGCCTGAGACGTATTATATTAAATTTTTCAGTTAATTGTATATAAAATCCAATAAATTTATCTACTATCATACACTATAAAAATATCAGTTCCATTTTATTTTCATCTTTTCCTAAAAATTGGGTGACATATTTCGGTAGCCGTAGCTCTAACAAAGCGTTTCGAGACGTATGTTTATATGAACGTTTTGAAGTCTGTCGGGTTACTCGTGTGACACCTTGTATACAAAATCTTTGCTAAAATACCCAGTTTTGAAATATTATAAGTTAGAAATATATTAAATTTGACATGTAAATATTTTCCGGAACCGATCCATAAAGCCCTAATTGGCATAGGGGCATATAGTAGAGTTTAAGGTTATGTCCTTCTATTCTTAAGGTCGAAAGACCTTAAGAAATCTTCTATGCAATAAGAGCTGGAAAAGATGATGAAATTAATTTATTTGGCTTATACGGGTAGAGGAGAGCTCAGGTGATCTGTGTAACCCGTATAATAATGACTTACATTATTTTGTTATATTAAAAATAATGGAATTGTTTGAATCGGAAATTTAATTCTAGTTATGTTAAGTCAACGTTAGCTGTAGCATTTAAAAGATACATAAATGTTTCATATCTACCATTTTATAACTTCAGGAATACTGTAGAAATACTAACACCACTAGCTTATTTATAAATATACGCTAGCTATTATAACATATAGCTATGTGTGAAAACTATTTGATAATTTATTTTTCTGAGCCATGTTTTTAATATGATTTTGTAAGATAACAGGTTTAAATAGTTTGCTTATATCTCTTAGAGGAAAACATACGTTACAATTTAACCCATATATGAATATATTTGCAACTGTTAATGTAGTTAAAACCTAAAGATTTAAATCATAAACTTCTGTTTTGAATTTGTATCTCATACAACAATTTTGTATGTAAGCTGGAATTTGTTAAGCTGAGGCACATTATTCACCAGGGACGGAATTTCTTAGGTATAAAATACTTAAAAGTTTAGTTTGATTTTATTAAATGAAATATTGATTTCTAAACAAGATATTTAAAAAATCAATTCTATAAAATATTTCAATGTTTCAGACCTTTTATTGTAAAATAGATATGAAATGTTTATGAAAAATATTAAGAATGTATACTACTGTATACGTTACCCTTTGTCATGTATTAATACAAGTCAAAGCATATGTATACATATATATATATATATATATATTATATATATAATATATATATAAATATATATATATATATATATATATATATTTATTTATATTCATGTACATGTAGACACAATGTAGTCGAAATCTGAATCTGATTCTGTTGCGGACTGAGTCATGTTCGTCTGGTCGGATCCAAAAAATACTCAATACGAAGAACGAAGGAGCTACAAATGTACTATCCGCATCGTTTCAACATCAGAGACACCTGTACAGAAAGAAGTGCAATCTAGGTGAAAAACATTCTCATTAGCTCATCGGGTGCACAAATTGCACTACGTTTTTAACTGATGCAATCCCAAAGCACGGTGGAGTAATCGAGTCTTCTACACATAACGGTGTGAAGGGCTAATTCAATGCGAATGTTGGGTTTAGCTCAATTAAAACGCTGAATCTGGAGTTATTTTCGTCTATTCTCTTCAGACGATCATAACTCTAGATTTCAGGAGTCCAAGTCTGCAATAGCATCAGATTTCAGATGTTGCTCGTAAGAGGAAGGTGAACTAGAACAAGACTAAACATTCGTAACACGTAAAATTTAACACTCTTTCAATTTACTAATACACCAAATTTAATCTATAATCTATTACCGGCAGTCAAAGTTACACTCTCTTAACGCCTGTTTCGGTGATAATCCAAAATCTACGTAATTAATTAATTAACGTACGTCGGCGTAATTAATCACTTTTTAACAACTTTTGCTGTTCATATTAAACCGAGCTGTTCATATTAGAAACTCCCTGATAGTATCTAATAATAAACATTTATCAGGAATAGATCTTTAAACAGCCACGAAATCCATGCTGTTTATAAAAAAGTTTTATACTTTGTAAATCTTAAATTCTAAACATTACTGCTACAATACATAAGTTTCTTTACAGCCTACTGAATAGTGTAGAATACGATCTAACAATCTCACATTTATGATAATGCGTACTACCTTTAAAGTTGTATTACATACCATAATTTACATGCCAGGAAAATATAATTTAATATTTATATTAACTTTAAAAAACAATTGATTATATCATTTATATCATATATTTTTAAAGTTTTTACATTTTGTGGTTCATAATTATTATAAGTATAAAAGATTGCAGTGCACATATGACTGTGGTTAAGCCCCAGAAGTTAAGTTGTAGGTCCATATTATTAAAGAAAATATGTCGAAAATGACATTACTAACTAAATTAACATGCTTTTTTTATCAAAGAATAAAATGTTATAGTTAATTTCAACATAATAATTTGTGGCAGATATATTTTTTAAATTTCTAACCTAGTAATAATATTGGATCAAAACTGACAGTTTTATATGGAAATTACATTTTGCTTTACATTTAAATTATATCACCAAATGTTTTTACATTTAAATAATAATAAAAATTTGATCTATTACAACTTTGTGTTTGATATAGTATCTATTTCCTGAAAGTAAATGTTCGGAAAATATTTTCTTTTTTAACCCTTTTGTTAAGTAAGTATAACATATACAAGGATTTAAGATTTATTTTCTGTTGTTAGTGAAAGCAAATACATTTTATTATACTCTCAAACCATTTAGAAAGTTTTGAACATGTTTCATAATAATCAAATGTAATTTTAAACCATTATTAAAATATTATCCGAATCGGTAACTTTATGTAAACAACTACATTGGATAACATATTTAGAAGATTCGCATTTAGAAAAAATTAAAAGCTATTATATATGCAACTATTATTATATATGCATTATGTATGCAACTTAGAAAATCTGATCTGGATAATTTTTTCAATAGGTACTATACAAATACTTCGTCATCACTTACACTAGATTACCCGCTCTCACACACGAAATACCGATTTGTTCCTATAAGGCAAGACCCCAAGGACGTCTCTATGAAATTCTCAGAGGAAACCTGTTGTGATTTGGCGAATCATCTTGACCCACATTGTTACCGCATTACCTTTCATAGACTATGGGTTTCAAAATTTATATATTTGATGCCGTTAATCCAAATACAATGAATAAACATACCTGTTATATGTTAAATACACAGGAGAAATAAAACCCTATTTAAAGTGAGGGTGTACGAATCCTATTTATTACACTTATATTTTACTTACACTCAAGATATATCACTTTACTTAATACTAGCAGATATCAGTCTACAGGCTGATATAGGTATGGCAACATCAAAACTGGTGAGCCTCTAAAATATATTTTCCTAGTACAAATTATCTCTCATTACATCATTTGTATTTTGCATTTAATGTGCAACAAGCTTAATATTCCAACTTCATCAATTAAAAAATATACAAAAGTAACTATCGATAACCAATATTAATGGTCTACAGAACTTTGGAGTGGAAAATTTGCTGCGTAATGTTTACATTAACTGAGCGTGGTAAAAATTCTATTTTTTTCTAAAAGTTAAGTAACTTTGTCTGATATTTGTGAAAATTTCAATCAAACAGAAAAGTGAGAATTGTTATATTGCGTAATAAATTTATCTAATAAAAGAGCAATTAAACCTCTAAAATAATTACGAACTCACTATAACACTTTATAAATATTGATTGTATAATAAAATATTATTTTGCGTCATCGTATGTCCACTCGTACAATACGGAAAGATCAAATGTTAAATACAATCTTAATATATCGTGTTTATGAAACTGTGAGAAATATAACAATGTAATAAGAAATTGACGACGTGAGGGCAGACAGAGACAACACATGTGTATGAATTGAGGCTGTGCAGGTGTTAAAGTCAATAAGGTAACAACAGTAACTCGCCAGACAGTCATCGCCATGAATATGTGAAAGAAAAACAACACGTGTGCATACATTGAGGATGTGCAGGTGTTAAAGTCAATAAGGTAACAACAGTAACTCGCCAGACAGCCATCGCCATGAATATGTGAAAGAAAAACAACACGTGTGCATAAATTGAGGCTGTGCAAGGTGTGGTAATCAATGAGGTGGCAACAGTAACTCTCCGACCCCCATCGCCGTCCATGTGAGGGTAGGCAGAGACAACACGTGTGCGCAGAGTGAAGTTGTGCAAGTGTGATGGTCATTAAAGTAACAACAGTGATTCGCCGGACCTCCATCGCCATGCCCATGTATAGGTGGGCATAGACACGGCTTGTACAGGTTGAGGTTATGCAGGTATAATCATTGAGGTAAAAAACAGTAAATCGCCGGACCTCCATCGCCATGCCCATGTATAGGTGGGCATAGACACCGCTTGTACAGGTTGAGGTTATGCAGGTATAGTCATTGAGGTAAAAAACCATAAATCGCCGGACCACCATCGCCATGCCCATGTATAGGTGGACATAGACACCGCTGGTACAGGTTGAGGTTATGCAGGTATAATCATTGAGGTAAAAAACAGTAAATCGCCGGACCTCCATCGCCATGCCCATGTATATGTAGGCATAGACACCGCTTGTACAGGTTGAGGTTATGCAGGTGTAATCATTGAGGTAAAAAACAGTAAATCGCCGGACCTCCATCGCCATGCCCATGTATAGGTGGGCATAGACACCGCTTGTACAGGTTGAGGTTATGCAGGTATAGTCATTGAGGTAAAAAACCATAAATCGCCGGACCACCATCGCCATGCCCATGTATAGGTGGACATAGACACCGCTGGTACAGGTTGAGGTTATGCAGGTATAATCATTGAGGTAAAAAACGGTAAATCGCCGGACCTCCATCGCCATGCCCATGTATAGGTGGGCATAGACACCGCTTGTACAGGTTGAGGTTATGCAGGTATAATCATTGAGGTAAAAAACAGTAAATCGCCGGACCTCCATCGCCATGCCCATGTATAGGTAGGCATAGACACCGCTTGTACAGGTTGAGGTTATGCAGGTATAATCATTGAGGTAAAAAACAGTAAATCGCCGGACCTCCACCGCCATGCCCATGTGAAGTTATTCATAGACAAGGCTTGTACAGGTTGAGGTTTGCAGGTGTAATCATTGAGGTAAAAAACAGTAAATTGCTGGACCCCCGTCATCAATTCCATATGAAGGCAGGTAAATACGTTTGCACAGATCGAGGCTGTACAGTTGTAATAATCATTAAGGTAACAAAGAGTAACTCCCTGAACCTTCATCGCCATTTAAATGTGGGAGCAGACAGGAAATATGCAAAGATGTGAAATCTGAAATGTGCAAAAGGAAATGTACACACTTGTACACAGATTTAGATTATGCAGATGTAATACTAAATTACTTAACAACAGTAGTTTGCTGGGCAACCATGGTCTTGAATAATTTATAAGCCCGATTTTATCGTCATTGCTAATATATTGCGTCGCTTTTAATTAGGGAAGTTTCCTGCCACAAGTATGGGAAGCTCTCATTAAATCTTTTATTAACGGTGCACCTGGTTATTATGTCCGTTTTAAAATGTTTAGAAACAAAATACAAACTACCAATCATTTACATTTCAATTTATTAGAAGTAAGATTATAGTTGCCATTGTTTTACTATGCATTAAGAAATTAATTATGACGATGGATTTAGTTTTAAAATACGTTACACACTCATTTGTTCAATATGTTTACATTCAAACCAAAATTTCCGTTCTAATTATTACGTATTGCTTTACTATATAACAGAATTACGAGTATTACATTGATCTTTTTAGAATTATAATATATATATATATATATATATATATATAGAATAAATTTACGTAAAATTTGATAATGAACCATTTTAAATTGGCTATTTATCCTTTTCAAAACCAAACAATTATTTTTAATTTAATTTTATATTAGTTTTAGTCATAACAAGATAATTATAACACTGTGGTATGTTTCACTATTCTATGTAATATACCTTTGATTACTCTCAAACTTTTTTAAAAACTTTTTAGGTAGTTATCGCAGTTTATTTAAAACAGTTACCATTAAAATCTCTGACTGAAAAATAAAGGCCCATTTTCGTACATTTACTTACGAAGAGTTTTAATTTCTTTATTTTCCTTATATTTAATCACTTGCAGTTATAGTAATTGTCTTTTAATTGACTGTTATTTTTCAATCTTGAGGTAATTCAATTTTCAATGAATATCTCATTTAAGGTACATCAATCTTAAGTTGATTCAATTCCATATACACCTTTTACGGTTAGATATATTTTATTAAATATATTTTTTTCTACACTTATGAGAATGATTAAAAACGTTAAAGCAACATTACGGATGATACATCATAATCTGGAATGTAGATTTAATTAAATACTTTGCTTGTTTTTATTCATTGATCTCTTAGTAATTATAATGTGTCCATTAATCAAAATAAGAAGAAAACTGCTAAAAGTGCAATATGTTTTTTAATCCAATAAAAATTAACCTTTTAAATTTATTATGAGGGGATGGAAATACTTTAGCTGAACATAATTACTGTCGTTAAACCAAGGTTCATCCTGTTAATATTCAAGAGGTCATATTTGGAACGACCGTTAATATTGATAAGCATCGCTTTTGCTCCATACACTTATCATTAACCTTCCCGTGACGTAAATGTCATGTAGAAAAACTAATTAAAAAAAAAGAAACATTACTTACTAAAACATAGTTACTCACACACTTTAGCACATTTTTTATTTAATACTAGAACAATCCAACCCCTCCTCACTTCTTGTTTGCCTTCATTTGTTAGGGCTTATTATGCAATAGTACTTACATAAGTTAATAAACACACTTTTAAATAGATTTAGTAAACTCTGAAGCAGTATAAATGCTCAAAATAACAATTTCATTTCTAGAACACAAATGAATTACCAATGATATACATTCATTCCAAAGCGGATTTAGTAAAAGTTACAAATGTCATTGTTAAAAGTACGTCTCAAACCTACTAAATATATATTAAAAATTAATGTGTTTTTACGGATTTGCTATTTTATTGCATTCATCGCAAAACAGAAAAATAGTTTTAGCAAATTTCCCACTAAATCGATTTTTAAGTTAATTGTTTTTACTAAGAGTTTAAACTCTTTAACTATTCTAGGGCTCCCAAAAACACAGGATCCCTTGTTCGGATCTCAAAACGTTCAAATTCAAACCCACTCATACTGTACATCAATTTTTAAGTTCTTTGTATTATACCACTTTTATGAATAAAAAATAATTATCACCATTCGCTTCAAAACCGCGGTCTAAAGTAAATTTAAAACAGTGTTTTTCTTTTCTAGCGCCAGTCTTGTATTAAGAACACAAACCAACATATATTTCTCGGTACTTCATGATCTATACATTCAAATAATACCGCGCATATACTTTTAAAATTTCTTTACCACTGTAAAATTTACTTTTTGAAATGACAAAAACGCATATAAATTCTGCTTTAAAAATTACGTTTATAATTTTTTATTACATATTTAACAACCTAAAGTATATTGCTAAAGCATAAGAACTCTTTATAAAGACATGTATTAAAATCAAAACTGTAGGCCTACATTGCTTTAAAAATATGGTACAAAATACTATATTACCTAAATCTTGCATTAATTCCCAAGAGACACACCAAAACACATCATATCCGGCACCCGCTCGGTGTGGTGTATTCGGAAAGGATTAAATACTACTTGTTTCATTGGTTGTTGACTCCTTAATTAAAACCACATTAAAATATAAAAGTTGTACGTCCATTTTTATGCGAACGTAAACCTTCGACAGTATTACGGTACATAATGTTATCAATTTTTGATAGCGACACCTGTATCCACGTTTACGACCAATCGTGTACATCGTTATTAGTGCACTTCTACTCTTCCTGGCTTGATATAATAAAAATATAACAAAGAATAACCGTACTATGTAGCTTTTATAGTTTATTAAATTCACGAAGCAGTATACCTTGGTTTTAATCTTTTCAAACGTAAACAATTTGTAGCTACAACTGTATGCTGTGATATTACGCATAACAATAATCCAATCGAGTGTTGAAGTGGACTTTAGTAAGCGAAATTACTGGAATCCTATCAGGCTCTGTGGCAAATGCTGACGCCTGTACAACACTGTGTGACGTCATCAGCACCACTTTGTAATACAAGGGTGACGTCACCAATGCGGATTTTAATGCCTCATCTCTCATCGTGCATATAGGGATATTTCCTCGAGTGTATTTTAAAATAACTGAGGTCGGAATAAAGGGTAAAAATTATGTAAAATTTGACACGTTAAAATAAAGGGTATTTCAGGATAAAAATTGAAATATACAAAGAGACAATACTCGAATAAAATTGTATTTGAGTTGGTTTATTATTTTTTCTATAATAAAATATAGATAGATAAAAAAAAAATATATATATAATTTCAATAAACATTGAATCACAAAAAGTACTTGCTCCGCCGGGACTCGAACCCGGATCTCACCACAGAACCCTTACTTTTTACGATTCAATTATTTTGTATTTGGCCGTATCTGTCACCTATGTGTTATATTATATATAATTAAATGTTGTCACGTATTTATCAAATACTAAAGGACATTTTCAAGTTGTAAGAAACTTTTAATTCTATATGCCCTATAGTAGAGTCATTTTTGGTGCTACAGTTTACATGTAACCACTTTTTAAATTTTAGTCACAGACTGATAATGTAATAATATAACCCGTGTCATAATGTAACAGATTAATGCAATCATGCGTTGAAGCGGAACTTCATAACTGCAATTACCGGAAACTCATCAGGCTGTGCGGTTAGTGCTGACTGCTGCACAACACAGTGTGACGTCATTAGCAGCATATTGTAATACAATAGTGACGTCATCGATGTGGATCTTAATGACACAACACTGCCGTTCGACATCGGAACTGACTATTACTGAACTGAATTACTATATATACAAAAAAACATTACACCAATTATTTGCTTTAATTCATGATTTGTCGTGTAACTAAATATATACTTATACTATACTTATAATGTATATATAACATATTATATATATATATATATATATATATATATATAATACACATATGTTGGTCATGCAATCTTCCGTGATTTCAATGTTCCGTGAGATACAATTAAGAACAATCTTTCTCGAGTTTTCTGGCTTGAAATCTTGATTGCTTTGTGCCCATTTACAGTTTTTTCGTGTTGCTACACGAGAAAACATGAATTTTAGCAAATAATTAATATACAGTTTTTGGTGATTTTGTGTACTATCAATGTAGTTTATAAGTATATATTCTATTTTGTGTTAACGGTGAAAGCGACAGGAATGGTGAAAAGATCATTTGATTGTCTGACACAAGTTTTTATATGATATACTTAACTTAACTTACATAAATATAATCTTTTAGTTATTTTGTAGTCAAATAAGCCATTGCTTTATCAGAAAGAACTCGTCCGAATTTTGTTAATGAGAGTTCCCTCGTCTATTCATGTGTTCACTAGTGGTTTGTCCCTCTCAGCTTATATCTCATAGTCTCACCTCTTATCCTGGCACCCTCTTGAATAAACACAATTAGTTCTGCTACCTGAATTTGTTACGATGTCTTATTAAGGGAGTATTATTACTGCCTATACACTGTTAACAATAAACACAATGTATTTTTATTTTTGTTAGCTTATTTATGATTTACAATGCATAATTAGAGCATACAACAGTAATAATTAATACTAATAAATTTACATTGTGTTAAAAGAATCAGACTATTCATTGACTTTGTTGCATTTGTAATTATTATTTGGTTTTATATTAGTTACAAGGACGCATTTTAAGAGTTTATTTAAGAAAAACATTAGTTATAACATTGTGCGCGGTCTGATTTTTAAATTTAGAAGTATAAGTATTAAAATTTTAACTTTGCGAAAATGATAGAAGTAAAACTGCAAATAAATTATAATTATGTGAATAAATTATATTTCTTAGTGTTAAATAACATATTTTATAATGCTAATAGCATTGAAACCCATTTAAATTGAAATATATTTCTAACAGAAAGAGGAAAACTCCAAACATTGATTTACTGATAAGAAAAATAAAACATTATGTTACTAAATAGGGAAAATGAAATCAAAATATTATTAACAAGAAATAAGTCTTGGTCCGTAACTCTAAAAACACTGAAATTGACTAAAGAATGAAAAAAATTTTGTTTTATAACCGAAGTGGTTTTTAAGAAGCATGAATGGTTTTCGAACTTAAAATGATACCTGCCAAATATCTCCTGCTTCTCATGCAATTTCCTGCTGAACACTTACGATATCACGGGTATATACTTGTAAATTTACATACCAAGTACTCCTGCAACCCTTGATATTTGTTATTCAATGTTATAAACGTTTCAATGTATGTGCACATGATACAGGACATAGTACTCCCTCATTTCTAATCTATATCCGCTATATCATCTTATTTCTTTGTTCGGTAAATTGTATACACCTTATCAGTATCGTATATTAGTGCAATAATATATAGCGTAATATAGCGTATAAGGTAGGTATTCTCATGCTCGTAGTTCAGGCTACTTATAACGGATGTCATAAAACATATCATAGCTAATCCAAGAGATGTCTTTTATTGTAAAAATACTTTTATTTAAAAACTAACAAAACCATTATTTGTAAAAATGTAGTGATCTTTCGCGTTAATAATACGTTCAGAAACATTGAGCGTAATTGTTATATGGCAGCCTCTTCTGTTGTCCAAACATGGCACAGCTGTATATATAAGTTTAATTTCACTCCTTTCTTTCAGAGCACGTCACTGCAACTTACTCCCAACTTCACAAAAACCGACCCCGAGCACAATCCAAACTTGAACAATTGACGCTCCACGCTGCCAGCATTAACTCGCCTGCTTTGTGCTGTTCAGCCGCTCGTTGGTTGTCAATAATGAGATTTAATTTACGGCCAGAAAATCGCCCTAACCCCTAATTTACCCGAACTAAATAATTATTTATTTTAAACAAATATTACTATAGTTACTGAAATTGTAAAAAAAAAAAATGGAAAGTACGATAGTAAATACCATATAAATATGTTGCTATAATTAATTTTACAAAATTATATATATATATAATTATTATTTTTGCATTATTATTATATTATTTATTTATATTATTTCTTGTATTTAATTAATCCCTTATAATTTGAAAGATTAGTTTTTAGTTAACCAATAAACCACCTAAGACAAAACATGCCACAATAATAGCCTAATTTGTATTGCATGTGCAGATATAATACAGCGTTAGTATTTATATATTCCCAAAACAATAATACTGATAACACAAAAAGATAACATTGTGATGTTGAGCAGGACTAGTGCACAATACTGTTGTATCATAGTGTTGTCTCGTTAATGCAAATAGTTAACATCTTCATTGCTGTTATATGCTGAGTGAGTCCAGCTACTGAGCGATAAGGCGTCTGCCACAGTCAACGTGTGAAACTACTGTACAATAACTGTTTAGCTATAATGCAAATATTTAACACCTTCATTGCTGCTATAAGCTAAATGAGTCCAGCCACTGAGCGATAAGGTGTCTGCCACAGTCGACGTGTTAAGATCTGATTTGGAAGTCACGATTACGTAATAAAATGTAATATACCAGAAGAATGTATTATGATAGGAGACAGCTCACGGGGGTGGTTAATTAGAGCAGGACTATATGAGATTACCGTTAGTCGCATTAAGTAAGCCACGGGTACATTATTAATTGCTGGTTTTGTCTCTTAAAGATAATTTGGAAAATATTCTAAGGAAAAATGAGTCTACTGAAGTATAACATTCTAATATATAGCCTATAGGAAAACCACCACTCCATTAAGAGTGAGAATGAGCAATCATCGGTTTGTCGTTGTTCATGTAAATATTCAACCTAAAAGGAATTCACTCATTTAGAGCTAAATCCCAACGAAAGTACTAATATGGTTAACATCAGAAATATTTTTAAACGCACATCTATTACATTAAAATCAAGTCATCCAGATGGGATATTACTTTCTTAATATATGATTTAATTTCTTAATATTATCTTTTGTTACTTTTAGGAATAATATATACATTATATTATATATATATATATATAACTATATATATATATATATATATATGAGTATTATGGTTTCATGTGTTGCTTTTAAACGGGCCGAACAAATGATGTTCTATTAGTCCATACAAATATTATGAAACATTTTTACATACTTTTTATTTGATATTTACTCAATCTCATGGAAGTTATTATTTTCTAGAACCTAAAGAATACATTGTTGGTAGAGTCTAACAAACATTATAATAATGTTATAAGTGTGACAATAAATTTTTAGTCTGTGAACACTTAGTTAAAAGAGAAGTATTTTATACAAAAAAATGTATTGCAATGAATTGGTTACGATTGTATAGCATATTATGTTATGATCCTATATATAAACAATATAGTTCTTTTTTTCTCTACGTAATTTTTCTTACATTAATATTCTGCTTTGCATCAGGCCTTTAAGACAAGTTTATGAGTGCAAGAAATGTAAACACAAAAAATATGATTTTAATTTAGATGTTATTAGTCAAAGATCAATTTATGAGAGCAACCGCAGTAGCTATGTATTTTTATCATATTTTATATTTAAAAAATCCATAATACTTGAGTTAAAGATTGTTATACATATATGATACTTTTATTTTGTAAACATTTTTATTTATTTCAGGTTAATGAAGAAATTTTAAGAAAGGAAGAAAATGAACTTAATTAACTGAAAGAAAGAGCATGGTAAGAACCCTTCAACGACAATGAGAAGAAACAACCAACCTATATCTTGTAGTGCTACTGAAACCTAAAGAGATTTCTACCTCTCCACAGATAAAAAAATGACGAAAACAAACACGTTCCTTGCAACTGTTTCCTTTATTGACATTCCAAAAATGTTTAATATTTTATGCACATTGAGTATTTTGCTCACTGCATAGTACATGAACTACGTTTGAATATGAATAGAAAAGGAAATGCAGAAAATATTTTGCTGTATAGTACATATAAGTAATATGACAGAACTAACTCTCAGACAGAAAGAGTCATTTAAGAGACATAAAAACGAGTTATTTTAATAATATACAACTGAACTAAAGCAATTATTCGGACGTATTTTATGATATTTTAAATTAACAGTAAAATACTCCTGGGCAAAGTATCATCGACCATATGATATATGTATGTGTATTACATACGAATAAACAATTTAGTACAAACACCATTGATACTGCTTACCTTAAAAGCATTAAATTCAAACAAAGATATTTAGAAAGTTATTTCCTATTTACAGTTCTGTCAATTTAAAGTTCACTAGTAACTGAAACAGTTACACGAGTAATATAGAACTGCCTGCATTATACTACTTGCATTATAGCTATATTATTGTACTGTAGTTGAACACGTTGAATGCTACAAACGCCTTATCACTCAGAATAGTAGGGTGAGTAGTCAGTCTCACTCAGCATAGAGTAGCTACGAAAGTGTTAACTACTTGCATTACAGCCAGACAGTTAAGGTACAGTAACATGTTAATTAGTCTGATGCCTTATCACACAGAATAGTAGGGAAAGTAGTCGGTCTCACTCACATATATGAGGAGCAGTGGTAGCCTTAACAAGAAAATTGCAAAAAGAAATACTAATATTTAAATTTCTTTTTAAAATGAAAAGAAATTATTTAATTTTTTTACACGCATATGGAGATTTTAAATGGCAAAAATCAGTAGTTAAGTTTCACCGGTAGTTAAAATTGTATCTTTATTTTCTATTATTTAATAAAAGAAAACTCACAATAGTACAATACCTTTTCTTTTATTCTCACGAGGTCTTTTGACATCAAAGATGCCATTGTCAGGTGTTAATAAACATTTTTTTTAAATTGTCAGCTGAGTGAAACTTGATACAAATCTTATGTGGGTAAAACGAAAATAAAATAAACATTAGTATATGTAATAAAGGTTTAGGTCAAAAAAGAATTTTGTTATATTTTAAAGTAATGGTGAATTTTGGATCGGTAAAACATCATTGTTCAATATTTTATCTTTATGTTTTTTTTACGTATAATGTTTCGTAAGCGTTGGGTTCTTCTTGTTTATGGACTTGTTTTAATAATGTGAAGTTTTTAAAGGTGTGATTTGTTTCATATGCATGTTTGGCAATAGCTTATTATTCAGTTTGTCCGTATTTATATTATCTTTCGTGTTCCTTAAATCTTTTTTAATGGTTATTTTTGTCTGTACAATGTAAATCTTATCACAATCTTCACACTTAGTTTTGTAAATTCCACTTATATTTTCATCTAAAATTTTATCTATGGATTTCTAATTAGATTATTTATCTTATTTGTTGTGGAAATGTTCATGTCAAAATGTTTTCTAAATACTTTTTTTTATTTCTTTATAAAATGGACTGCCATGGATGCCTACTCATGGATTGACAGTTTCCTTTTTTCACTTTTTAAAGTAGTTCTTGATGTTTTTGATAGATTCTTCTTTTTTGTTTTATTAATAAACTATAAATTAATTTAGTTTAGTATCCTTTTAAAGCTGCTATACTTTTTATATTTCTTAGTTCCTTCATGTACTCATCGTGTTTTAAAGGTGTTGTAAATAATCTACTAATCATTGTGTTGAAAGAAGCTCTTTTATGGGAGGGTGGATGGTTCGAATCGTGCAGTATGTATTTGTTGTTGCAAGTGGGTTTTCTGTAAATGTCATATTCTATGTCGCCATTATCGCTTTTCACTAATACATCTAAAAATGGCAATGAATTAATTAGTTTCAATTTCACAAGTAAATTTAATAGTTGGATCAAATGTATTTAGTTGGTTAATACAATTCAGAAGATCTTGGTTTTTGTTAAATATGGCGAAAATGTCGTCAACATAAAGTAACCACACTCTGGGGAAATAAATCATATTTTGTTTCGCGTAAAACTCAAATTTTGTTAGGAAAATGTCTGCAATAAAACCTGATAAAGGGTTTCCCATTGCTGTTCCTTCGATGTATCCTAGAATGTATTCGGTTATGGAAGTGCTGCAGTATGGAAACAGTAGTTAAAAACGTTTCGCTATCTGTGTATTTTATGTGTGAGTATAATATATATTCCGATTATCTGTAAAACTATTAGCTGTTCATATTCGTAAACGTAGTGTTAGTTAATCCATCAAATTCTTCTTCTAATAACTAAAGTAATACCAAAGATCAGATTTTCATAACTATATAAAAAAAATTATGGTTGCCTGTAAAGTCGGTTTTACGGGCGAAGATTTTACGTGACAACGTCTTTTTCTCGGTAGAATATTTATTGATATGAATATTATTAAATTGCACAATAGGAACAAGGAATTGAATGAAAATAAGAATTGCACAAATTTTAACTATAGAAATATATTTTGTTTACTAAAACATTGTACATAATTTGAAATTAATTAAAATTTGTTATTGTAAATGCTAAAGTTGAATAAAACATTTACTAAAATTGGAATTTGAAATTCTTGCTAAACACAGTTAAATTCTAACTCCGCACGTGGTGATTGGTCGGTTTAGTTCGTTTGTTTGGTCGCACTGTTATGACAGGTTAGAGGTTATAATTTGTTATTTTAAATGTTTGACTAGCAATACGCGCTGTTTCTTCTCAATCGACTGAATTACGATTGATTGCAGAGTGATTTAAACTAATAATTTACTTAACACTATCAACATTTGTCAATAGTATGACATAACCTATAAACTCAGTTTCTCAACTTTTGTGTCAATCTAACAATTAATCAATCAATCATAGTTTACGATAATGAAATATCAGTGTACAATTATTTACCTTTATTGTTGTAGTTGTTGTAAATGACGAATCTAAGCACTCCACATTTTCACGAATAAACATAGTTATCTGCTTTATCCCGTGCGGCGGACCCACAGTTATCTGCTTTATCCCGTGCGGATCCCGTGCGGCGGACCCACTGGACGGGCATCGTAACGTTACCGGGCGTTACACTTTTTCATGAGTGACTCCGAGCCGCAACCTAATTTAAGACGTTGTCACGTCAAAAATGTGTAATGTCCTTTTTAAAGGGTGTTTCCAATGATCTTGTAGATAAACAAATCAGAGCATTTACAACAATTCCAGTGTCCAATCCCAACGATCCTAAATTTATTACTCGATATATCCCTGGCTATCAAAAGATCAACAAAATTCTGAAGGGTTATTTTCCTATAATGTAGTCTCAACTTCCATATGCGTTTTATAAACCTTCTAATAAAAAACCTTCCAACCCACAACACATTCTTTCTAAGCCTAAAATAAACTAATAAGGTAATTAAGAAGTAATAATGTCAAAGTAACGTGTGAAATCCCTGTAACTAGCAAAAATGCGACATTTCTAAGGTGTCAATCAATAATAAATCTTTTAAAGTAATGCAACAGAAAAAATATCCCATAAATTAACATCGATAGCAACACAAATACGTAATTTATCAACTAACTTTCAAATTCTGCCCCAAAGATTGTTTTGTCAATACCATCACTCAATTAAGAGTAAGAATTACCAATCTTCGGTTTGACATTGTTTTATATACATATTCTAAAGTTATTATATCAGAATTCTGAGAAATATATTCAAAATAATCTATAAAATTGCTCAGCCTAAAAGTAAATTACAATAATTTTTAAGCTATGGAATTTTACGATATTAATATACACAATACTATGTGGCACATGTTATATACATAACGTAATGAAGATTACATAAACAATAACTCCATTTCCGATGATAACAATGCAAATGTGCTGTTGCGATGGAAATAAACCAACTCCGTATACTAATCAAGTTTTCAGAATTTGATTGTTAAATCACCAACAACGTGTCAAACAATAATAATACGTAATAATGCGATCATATTTCAAAAATTTTAAAATTCTTTATACGAGTCTTTGAATATTTTAGGACGTTAATTTATAAACAGACCTGTATAGTTAAATGTTTTTAGAACTAGTATATGCTATTATAATTATTTTAACATAGGTTAAAACCTTGTAACACATTACACTTGGACATGCTAATGACGATGTCTTCAAAAAGACAAAGTAAAATATTTTAAAACTGCAAACTTTCTCACCAGTTTAGTTATGAAATAAACTTAGTTACTGAATGTTAAAATAATATTAAACAATATAAATAAACGCTAGACATTTTTAATAGATTAATACCGGCACTTATGTAAAACCTAGACAAATATGTACTTTAAACGAAAAACTAATTACTTACCTTAGTTTGTTTACCTACATTCAATCAGTCAATTTATCCCAAGACAAGTTTTTGATTTTTCACTCTAGATGCTGAAATAAATTTAGAGAAGAAGAAATCATACGATGAGAGCTCTCAGAAACTAAAGGAGTCACGAAGCGAGGAAAGTAGAAAGCACCATGATGGGGAGACATCTCAGAGTAGGAAATTGGCAAATGAGTTTTCAATGAAAACTGCAGAGTTTGTGGAAGGTTTTAGGTATCGGGATATCTTGTATTTGTTCTTGTATCACCCAATTGGTTTTTTCGGAGTACAACTAATCAGAACACGTTTATCGTAAAAGCAGGATTGACATGGTCTAAACCTGTAAAATATATTATCCCTGTCCACGGAAATTTCTGTAGGTCTTTACACGCTGTCAGACCTTTTATCTAAAGTGATATAGTTTACTATTTTATCTCACTAAAGCTTTGTGGTACCTTCACTCAAATCGAAATGTTCTGGTCCAATACCAATAAAGGAATCTTATTCAATAACCATTTCCCATAACAGAATTGTCATTCTAGATGACACCCCTTATGGGATGTGTTAAACTTCGCTTATCTAGGGCTGTAGTTATGCAGGATGTAGAAGTAAGTATTTCTCAAACTACCCAATAATTTCCTTCACATATCCTGGAGAAGGGGTATCAATTAGGTACTTGGAATTATTTGAATTTTGGACCTGATATAACGAAAAAATATTATTTTTATTGTGAACATTTGAACATTTACAATCAAACCCATTGTTGGATTGCTATGTTTTACAGTTTGCCAACGCTGTAGTTATGATCCAAAAATTAGAATTGATTTCTCTACTGTATTATAGAGTTAATATTTGAGCAACACTTTATAATACATTTTTATATACACAATTATCATATAAAAAGCCGAATCTAAATAAATATTACAATTTCAAATATTAAATAAAGATAATTTTGATTTGCATGTGTTTACTTAAATAGTGTTTAGAGAGATATGCGTTCTTTTAACAGAGGAAATTAGGAAGAATTTAAACTACCTTTATAGATTTCAAATGCAGGACGAGGTTCTGTGACAGTATTTTCTAAGGTAATTTTCCTAAGTAGGGCCTAGTATCACACGACAACAACTGTCTGATAGAAAACAGACCAAGCGTAATTCTCACAAGCCAAAACAACACTTCCTTCCTAAATATTTAGACTAACCAGAGAAGTTACATCGAATTATTATAATTTTTTTTATAATGCCTTAACACTAAAATGTAATAATAAACTAATGCGAATTGAAAAATATATTACCTGTATGTAATCATGATAGACAATCGATACTTATTTTTGTGGTCAGTATAATCATTGGTGACTTCATGATACAAATAAGATAATTTATCTGTTTATGATAAATAAATTGCATAAACTGAGTTAGGCTAACCAATGAAAGTACGAGTGTTACTTATTTTGAAATATTTTGTAAACTATAAACATAAAAGTTCTTTATTGCTTATTTTAATGAGTTGCTCTGTTAGACCTTAATTTGTTGTGTACTATGAGGGGAAACCTCATGTCTGAGTCATGACATCAAAACTATATATTTTAAAATTTAAAAAACAAAATTAATTAAGGAACAGGTAATAAATAAAACATTTATTTATGAATCTTTTGTGAATTTCTTTGTATATATTATATACTTTCCGTACTTTAAATGTGTGTAAAATTAGAAAACAAATTTGATTTAATTGAGAATTAAAAGTAATTTTATCAATAATTTCCTTCTAATACATTTTCGATCTATTTATCAGTTGTTTAGCTAGTTAGTGGATGTAGAGAGAAAGAGAGATAGATCTCTTGATCTATATCAACCGAAATATCAAAGCCACAAATGACTTAGAGACCAGAGGCATCTTCCGGGTTGCTGTGATGTAGTAAAACAAATTGAGTGTTGATGAGTATTATGGACAGTATATATATATATATATATATATATATATATATATATATATATATATATCAGTAAAAAATATTTGATAATAACACACACATAAGAGCATATTTTAAAAATTAAGGTATATATTTTTCTTTTGAAGTCACTTAAATAAACCCTTTCACTATTGCAAGTAATCTTCGGCAGCACTGGTGTAGGTAGCTGGCATTTGTACCAGAAATACAAACTGCTGAAAGTTATTATTTTACTATCGTAATTCAATAGCTTTTGGATCTACTCAAACTTTGTATTTCTTGTATAAAGCTCTGTACTTCAATACATAATCTAAAATATCCTTTACCATCTAAGTTCCTTTAAGGGGTCAAGAAGTAAATTAAACAAAATATGCGTATCTTCTAAGGCCTGATGAGCCAATTAAACGTAAAAGAGTGATTCTCTAATTTAAAAAATTGTGTAATATTCTGAAGAAACGATTTAAAAACTTCCTCTACTGTTGTCATTGTTTTAGTTCACGTTTGGAATTTAATTTTGTCCCAGAACCCATTAACAAGTGTCAGCGCTTGAAAGGTTCCTGTCAGATGCCCTGCTGTATCAAATAAAAACACTTTGATAAAGAAATGATGTAGTAAGAGATTTTAATCAATACAGTTTAGAATCACTAAAAGCAATCGTGTCTCTATGTTACGAAATACCTCTCAAACGTGAGATTTATTATTAAATCGTGCCTTTGAAAAACCCTTATTAGAAACGGGACAGAGAACCAATATGTGCTGAACTTGCGCGTAATCAATTATTCACTAGTTTCTGTTACGTGTTAGTTTTATGACATGTGCCTGAATAACTTAAAAACACCCAATTAACGCTTTAAACCAAAACATAACATGAAGATAACTAAACATAAAACTAGAGAAAATTCTGATTATTTATCTAAACTAGTGTAGAAGGGTTACCATTTTGATTTGTAAGGCGACGGGGTTGGTTTCAACACTGTCAGAAAACTGTAACAAAATGTATTGGCCTAGTATGTTTCAGTACTTAGTTTTTACAAATTTGGTTTCGTTACTTATTCAGTATGTACTTTTTATCAGGAATGTAATTTCTGTTAAAATAATGTCCATGTTTATAATTGTGTAACAAAGCTCGGAAACTTATTTAACTGTGAAGAATGCAATTACATTCAGTGAGTTGGCATTCTACCTTTATGTATTTATATGTTTAATATTATAAAAATGTTTTATATCAATAAACTTAACGTCTCTCCTTGAATAACAAATTGTGTGTAATATCTTTATCATAAATTTAATATAATTTTAAAATTTTAATGTAGATAAGCGCTGTTTTTATTTACTACAACATGAACTGATAGTTATATTTACATTAATACACGACTGCTCTAGAGAATTTTTGTTTTCAAAGTCTGGATTTTAACGGTTTTTTCCGCTTTCGAATCTAGGTTTACCATACAATTCCTCACTTAATCACCAGTTTCATAACTATCCATAACTTGTGTATTGAAAAACACATGAACTATGCTTCTTTATTCTTTGTATTTAATATTGCGTAGCAGGGATTCAATTTGAACTTGTCAAATATGTATTAGATGACTAGTGAAAACATAAATTCCTTTACAAATATCCGTATGGATTTATATATTTTTGTTTGTCCCGTAATAAATCGCATAGTTAAGTAATAGGAGTCCGGAATAAACCACCATTTTGTTTAATACAGCTGCATATGTGGCAAATTATCAAAATGTTATTGGAAATTGTTAATATATTTTAATAAAATCTGGGAATATTACGCTTAAGCATCAAATGATGGTTTTCCTTATAAAATTTAAACGAACAAGGAGAATCAGGAGAGGAAGTCTTCCAGGATTTGACAGGTGGGAGTAGTGGCAGTCAAGTGTGAAATTAAAGTAGATCGTTTTGTACTGATCGATATTGTTTTCAGATACAGTAATGGAGCAGATAAACAAGCTGGTGGACAAGCATTAAAGCTTTATGTAAGAAGTTTTTACGTAATAAAATATAATTGGTATATAAATAAACACATATGTATAATATAACTACAGTTTACAAATACCAATAATAGAAGAACTGACATGAAGGTTGGAGGATCTATTATAGTCTACTTTTTATATTACATACCTCAGAGCGCACAGTGTCAAAACGACGTGAAAGAAGTACCAATTTTATAAATTCAATATTAACACGAATACCCATTGTTTTGTAAATTTCATGTAAAAACTGAAAAATAACAAATTATTTACTTAAAGAATTAAGAAATCTCAGGCCAAAATGAAGACTTTTCTTACAAAATTAGCTTAATGTTTGGTACTACAGTATTACGTACTGATTTATTGAAGGTAAATAAAACTAGGATTGGTAAGAATGGTCCAACTCAATTACTACGTGGTACAGGTTGGTAAAACAATTTCTTCTTTCATAAGCTCTTTATG
Source organism: Homalodisca vitripennis (assembly GCF_021130785.1). Lineage (NCBI taxonomy): Eukaryota > Metazoa > Arthropoda > Insecta > Hemiptera > Cicadellidae > Homalodisca > Homalodisca vitripennis. Next base: position 69,451,935 of record NC_060207.1, read on the forward strand.
CAACTCAATTATTGCTTAACGTGTAAATCGCAAACAATGCTAAAAAGTAGCAAGGTATTTCAAGTGCATTTTTTATCCTTTGGACATGCTAATCCAATATTTTATTTACCCTATAGCATTTTTCTTATCATATGTGTCACATTTTATGTTAGAGGATGTGGACTAGAATAGGCATATTACTACTAAATGTCCTTATATGCAATAAAATAACCCATGTATTTCATTTTGTGTAAGCTGGATAAAAATGCGTAATATTCACACTCACTTTTAGACATCCTGACTTCAACATTGATATCCATTTTGCTATAACAGTTGAAATAATAGTTTCTAGGGTTATTTGGACTGTCAGTATAAACAGTTAAATGTTAATCGGCGAATCCAAACGGGGGAAACTGTTGTCAATATGTCAGCTACCCAACGCCAACTTAAATAAATCAGTCTTGATTGATCGTCACCTGCAATTAACTGAGTAACACTACTAAAACATTTTACTTCTGAAATATATAAAAGAGTTAACATGGATATTTATGACGCATGAAAGGTTGGGCCTAATCGTCATGCTCATTGCCAATAGTGTTACATGAATGCCAAACAAACTGACATTACAATAAACCCATAATGATTGTAATTTGCCTTTGTAACAAAATTGAAATACCAAGGTACCTGTTACATTACTTGAGTATTGTTGATAAGAGGCAAGGAACGGTGACAGATCTAAGCAGTTACCAGCAGAATATCGCGTTACGCTCGTCACCCTTAATGATGTTATCAATCTTTCACCATTTGTGTTATGTTAATATTTGTCATATTTTCAGCTTATAAATATTGATGAACTCCTGTGTGGAAAATATGTTTATCTATCTAATTACAGTTATATTTTTAAATATGCGTATTAATAAGGTACAGTTATAATACTATAAATAATAAAATATCAATATTTGTTTAATTTCGGACACAACAATTGAGACTCATTCATCTCCCACTAATCATAAAATACCATACCCACAATATGTTTGATGAACAGATGTCCAAAATATTATAACTTTGCCTTTTAAAAATTGAGTAGGAAGATAGAATCAAGTAGTAAATTATGTGTTATATATAAATAAAGATTTAAGTTATAACCTATTGTGTTAATTTCACTCTTTTATAGGGTTACTCAAATAAGTGAATTAGTATAGCTTAATTTAATTAGCTTAATTTGTAAATTTTGTAAAAAATGTCTAATTAGCTATTTAAATTTCATAGACATATATCATAATTTATGTTATCACCCGGTCGTATGTTTACAAACGCTTGGGTTCATTTTACAGTATTCTGTTTGCAATAGTAAATTCCGTTACACTACTCAACTATTACAATAATTTTGATAACTCGTAGTGAATCACTTATAGCTAATAACTAATAATTATAGTGTTTTTTCTCTTGGCTAACATAAGGGGAAGTATTTCAGTATCCCAAAGACTAAGTTTATTAAGTCCTTTTAGAGCGTCATTTTAAATTTAAATGAAGGCTGTTTATTTAATTATTTTAGTTTTAGTATAGCAACTTAGCAGGTTTTCAAACAATAAATTTGATTAGGTTTAACGAGAAGAAAGAAAAATTAACATCATAACTTTATCTTACCACTTTAAGGAAACAGCTTTGTAAACTTAAAACCATAACTTATAAACTAGAATAAGTTATGAGATAGTGTATATTGTAAATAATAGTACACATATTTCTATAACTCATAATTAAAGTAGCTACTGAGTATCCCTAACATGAGAACGTGACTGTTTGATTTTACAAACAATTTAATTAAAAGAATTGCAGAGATATCAAATAAAGAGCCTTCGTTATATTTAAACACTCTGCTCTTAAAAATCTTGTTTAGTGTTTGGGACATTGAAAGACTTCCCAGTATCTCAGATAAAAGAAACGAAACCAAGGTTATTGTTTGTGCTACAAATGATTTATTATTCCACGAGGACAAAAGCTAACAACAATAGATTTGTATTGGTATTTTTTCACCAAACTTCACAACAAGAAATATGTTATCAGTAGCGACCGCTTTGAAATAAATGTCTCGTTACGCCTTTGTTAAATAACGTTGTTTTAAGTTGTGTGGTTTTCCAAATATATGCCCTCAATGACTTCTAGACTGTAATAGAATAGTTACCAGTATATTTACAAAGGAAGTATGGCTTTTACACGTAATCCTTGCACTAAAACTAAGTAATGTAAGTAGGGCTTTTATGAAAATTCGAGCCACTGTCTATATTTTGCAGATACAAATGTTATTTGAAAATAAAAAAAGAAAAGGATGGTTACATCCTTTTGTAGCACAAATATCTCAGAAAATTGCCTTTGTAATTTGTTAACGAAAACTAGCACACAACTCTGTAAGACCGGTGTGTGTTCTCTTTGTCAGGTGTCAAGAAAAGTGTCTAAAGGATAAAGACATTTAGAGCATAAGATAAATATAAATATCTACAAAATAATGGTAATGCGCCTCAAAAAAGTATACATCTAGAATTAAATATTTCCCTCATAATGGGCCTACTGTTACATAATGAGATAAATATTACATAGTAATCCATGAACATGTCTGAAAAACTTTTAACCTTTCAAATAATCCATCTCAAATAATAATTTGCTATTGTTGTAACAGGTTGAATGTTAAACTGAAAGTGAACGTCATATACAAAACCTAAGAAATAAATAGATCTGAACTACAATCGTTGCTAACAGTTTTTGCTGTTGGGGAGGGGTGATGTATCCCTTTGTGATGAATTTCAAAACGCATTTGACACTTAGATAATTTATTGATTCTAAATTTTAAATTAAAATAATTGTATATTACACAAGTTACCTCTTGAAATAAATATAGAAGACATAAATTAAATGAAAGGTGAATATCTTGAATGGCATTGAATTACTCTGTGTTTTAAAACTGTACGTTCTTTAGAGCATAAAGTGCACTAATGAATAGAAAGTTTTGTTCTATGAAAGATCATGGCCAATCACTAAATTTGGCTTAGTGTCATTGAAGCGTATCATTCATTAGTCTAACTCAATTCCTGTTGTGTCTGCCAAGGAAGTGTACAATTTTCTCGTCTGTATGATTGATTAAGTATCTAGCCGCATGGAATTTTTAAAAAGACATGAGGTATAGACTTTTGCATTAAACTTCTACAAAGCCTGTTACGCGACACGTGGTGATACGTATTCCTACCTTTTTCAGTTACTTCTTCAATAGAGCTATATTTTTAAGGAACCATTAACTTCATCCTTTGTGGTAATTTCCTGTCAATTTTTAATAATTTTGATATTGGCATGTACTGCATTTTTTCGTGCTATCAAGCATGTACAATATTAAAAAAAAATCTATTTACCATTATTTTAGAAGATTAAGAATCAACTCAGAACCACAGTCCACTATCGCATTAGTCCGCTATCGGCTCCCAATCGTATTGATGATACTACGTTAGAATTAATTGGTTCATTTCTTTGTAAATGCATGCATATCAGGTGGAGGCAGTCAAGCGGGAAATTGCAACAGAGAGAGAATGATCGGCAGTTATCTTTAAATAGATTGTACAATATATGTAGAGAACACCTGCGAAATCTACAACGGGTACTTTCATCATGGATTTTGGGTTAAATGAGGAAACGATAAAACTAATTACATTCACACAACACTGTAAAGGTTCATGTACTTATATGCCATTTTTGTATCTCAGTGTAGCGGGAAATGTCTTATTTTGAAGTTCTTACGTATCAAATAACTTTAAAGTTGTTTCTTACAAATTTTATACTATTTTAACATCGATATAATGAGTACAAAAAACATTTTTAGGTTTCTTTAATAACTACCAAAAATATGTAAAAGATTTGACATAACAACAGTTAGATGCATGCTAATAACACCTGTAATGAGATCCATTCCATAGTTTTCCTAAAAATAAAGTCTAAAAGTACATTAGGTTTATAATTGTTCTTAAAGAACTAAAATCAAGACAGCAGCCTCTTAAACCCAATCTTTGGTGCAAAACGCCCTTCAACTATTGCAGGGTTACGTTGTGCGGCCAATAAGAAGTAGTAATGACGTACACAGAAGCCATATAACCGAGAAGCCTAACATTACTCCTTGTTTACCAAATATTCTTATTACTTTTCTGTTTCGCAATCGTATTCCATTATCAGAGCACTTACGTTGGACTGGAACATAAAATAGTCCAAGAACACATACTTGACAATTCTAAAACATTAAAAAAGTTCAAACGACATTCAAACGAGGAAATAAATAATAGTAAGTAAAAAAAGAATGATTAATTCTCACTTTAACAAATTTATTGGTCACTAGTTTATTTGTGTGTATTTAAGTAAAGCAGAAAGCCCACACTCTCAATATCTTAATGGTGCAGATAATTAGTCTCAAATATGTAAATTTATGTGATTAACATCAATCCACGATTAGAATAGTATACGATGCGTTTAAAAATAATAGATAAATAGTGTATGCACCATAATTTATGCATGTATACCCATCACAAATAATGAATGAAAAATTCTTTATTAAAGAGGCGGAGTTAGGGCTAATAAGCCCTCTTTGCCACTCAACCTCATATTGTATACAGAAAATTGACAATAGTTTAATACAATTGTAAATACTAAATACTTCGATAAATACAAATATAATATAAAAATATGCTGTAAATAACAGTTTTCGTGGCATCAAAATTTCTTTATCTCATAAAAACCTAATATTTTGAAATATCAGGCTATTTACCGGGCTGAAAAATCGATCAGAATGCATTTAAAGAAACTTAATGGTACTGATTTCTTCCATAAGTCGACGATAGCAGATGCTTAAAAATCCTTTTACCTCCACACACATTAATGTAATACTCAGTTAACCGTTTTATAATTGATTTAAAAAAATATTAACGTTACGCAAGGATACATAAAATGATTTAAACCAATTTACACGCCTTATCAACCACGTCTGTCACATCTGTGATTGAACATAGCAAGTCATTATGGAGATATTTTACAAACAGAATGATAGAGTCTACACAAATAAATATACCATCGAATTTATCATAATGCGTGATTTTTTTCTTCTCGTAATATAGGCATACAGCAAAATATGTTTTAATTTAATAACCAAAAGTTAATAAGGTAACTTTAAAGGGTAGGCCTACCTATTGAATTCCTCCTTTACGTGGTTAATTTGTATTAAATTCTAGAAAGGTTTTCATCATGTTTGCCAGAGACAGAACGTAATATTTACATAACCTAATATGTGTTTTTCGTTAAAAGTTATATTTATTGAATACGCAGTTATGCGTTGAAAAAGTTTTAAAATATACAGCTTTATTGAAACATACATCTAATTTAGGAAATATACAACGGATCAATATTTAGAAATTATTACATTATATTATCACCAATTCTGAAATTTTTCTTATTGTCAGAGTTGAGCGAGGTAAAATGTATCAGCTACAAGTTTAAGTTGTAGTAGAATATTATTATTATATTATAACCAAATGGATAGAAAGCAATAGAATGGATAGTTTATAACTCTCTTGAGACGAACTGTAAGATTTGATATTTAAAATATGTTGCCTAAACTAAACCTTTATCGACTAGAATTTTGTTGAGGAAATTGATAAAAAAAGCAAAACAATAGAAATATTTGGGTAGGAAACCATAACAAATCATAATAAAATAATAATAACGGAAGTTAATAAATATAAGTGCAAGGTAGCTATGATGAAAAACTACGGAAAACTCCCTAATTTCTATTACACGCACATTGACAGAAACGGAGGGATTTTAACAGTTGAAATATAAATGGTAAAACATTTCACAGACAGTACAGTAGTAATATAAAAATTGCTTATTTTTAATATACGTTCAACATACAAACTTCCAACTGTCTTGGTGAAGTGTTCCGGTAAAACAATCTCTCTCTCTCTCTCTCTCTCTCTCTCCTCTCTCTCTCTCTCTCTCTCTCTCTCTCTCTCTCTCTCTCTCCCCCTCTCTCTCACTCTCTCTTTCGCTCTCTCTCACACACACACACACACACACACTAAATTTTGTTTATTGTCCTGTTAACCACCAACCAAAAACGTCTATACTTCCTTCCTTGTTTGTCCCATTTGAAATTAATATCTCCCTAAGAAATTTTAATTCATTTGATACTAATTACTATATTACTGGAATAGTAGTTTCAACAAAACGTCTAAACAAAGATAGTTCGTCAGAGGCATCTTTTCTGTAGAGACTTATTTTCCTTTGCCGACAAGCCAATATTAACTAGCATGAAGAGAGAATTGAGACAACATTCCGACTTGAGATTTTAAGCGAAACGGGAAGTTATAATGTACTGAGCAATAGGTCATTATATACAGAACGTCCGAACTCATTTTAACGAAATTTTGTTTTACCACTCGTTATAGTACCATCTTTATTATTAGCATCGTTCTAAAAGTTACTACTTGATTTCAGCAACTCTTCAGGTTTTTTTTTGAAAATCATTATATCATTCAATGACACTTGTCTGCGATAAACACCTAATAAGGCCTATGTTAGGTGAAGGCCTAATTCAATAAGAAGTTTTTCAGCTGGGTCTGCGTCGACTATTGATAATAGATTAGTTAAATTCTTGTAATGATTTAATAAAGTGCCAGTTTAATAATAACAGTAGAGATTCAAATGATCCGAGGAAATGTACAGAAATTCTTTACTACTGATATCTACTACATTTATCATTAGTCCCTACCAGATTAACGGTAATGGTATAACATTTCATAATACTGTAATAACTTGCTCGTTTTATTATGTTATTGAGATTTCTGTTTTGCTTACCAAACCATCTTTTCAGTGTTATCTTTACTTTACATAGAACTGTATGACAAATTATTCATAGTTCACTTAATAGATCAAAGAAACTACTCGGTTTATATAGTTTTTTGTTTGCATCTGCAATAATGATACACTTACGTTCTAGAAATATTACAGGCCAAGTGTCACTTAAAGGTTTTCACTACCATAATCGAACTCGGTTTTCCTATGTCCATTCTCATACGAAATTTCAAGTATATGGCTCAATTTGATCTATAAAATATACAAACTGACAGATAAACAAAGAGGAAAGCAATATTGTCACGATCATGAGTGATGGGCTTCGGTAATGTTTGGACACACCCCACAGAGGATCAGAAACAACCTTGAAATTTAACTTTTGCACATGTAGAAAAGAAGTTTAATCAAACATAGACTCTGAACTAGTTCCCGGCGTATTCTAAAGTGGATTGACCACTGTAATCACTTATCCAAATCACCTGAACTATCACATATGTAAAAATTGTTATTAAAATAAACTTTGAATATTTAGCTCCATAGTAATCATAGCAATTATTGCTTGATATTTTTCTCTGTGTATGTACGATGTTTTAAGAGCAACTTCTTAGCCATATTATTTGTAATAATAAATCTTCAAACTAAAATAATGTTAATCTAATATACCTTGGTAGTACTATGGATATTTTCCAAATTTATTTAACGTCATCACTCATATTATGATTTTAATAAGCCACTAAAGCGATGTGTTCATATTATGTATTTAATTGTATTGTGTATACTCTATTACAACAACAACGCGAATACTGTTTCGTCAATTCTGTATAAAACACTGAATTAATTCATTGCGTATATTTAAACAGAGTTTACATTATAACCATCTAGAGAAGTTTTAGCATTTGAAGTATTTCTAGTCGTTTTTCAATGGAAGCTGCATCTCTCACGAATATGTGTTTCTTTCTTTTAGGTATGCCTTGCAACGATGAAAATTAAATCTTTATTTTCTTGTTTGAATAATTAAATTTGAAAAGTTTATAAAATAAAAGACACTGACAGAAGATTAGTTCACTCGTGAGCCTGTGTCAGAATAATATTTTCTACATTATCATTTCCGTCTCTTGGAGGGGATGTGACTGAGCATTGTAATATCTTAAATTCCAGCTACCCTTCTGTTGTAGACAAGACGTCAGGAAATGTAAAGGAAAGACTAATCTCGGTCTTTTTGTAAGGTGTAATAAAAGGGGGAAAGGAGAGGGGGAAATTATTTCTTAATATGCATAGGAGTGCTTACAAAGTATTTGAATACTAAGTACGTTTTAATTGAAGTACTATATGTACAGAGTGACATTCTTATAGTATAATTATTGATTAATATTGTTCTTGAACTTTTTATGGATCTAAGTACATGCTCCTTATTTCGTACCAGCATTATAAGGTAAATTAAATAAAACGTGTTGAGTTTTGAGTTAGTATTCTGAAATAATCTAACTGAAGTTGGAGGCATATATTCATAGATTACGTCTCTAGAGCCCTTATTATGAGCATAGAGACAGGCTAGGGTGTAATGCACTGCACTACGTTTGTCTCCTGACAGCACTAAGTCGGAAATGACACGGATGCAACTAAGGTTGTCCAAGTAATCATGCTGAAGGGATGTAGTTTAGATGCAGAAACTACATTTCCGCAATTTATTTAGCATAGTCTCAAAAGAGGCTCATAGATTTCTATTTACGAGGAATATTATCATACTAATCGTATTATCATACTAATCGTCTACGATGTAAACCGACGACAATGTTTTCAAATACTGTAACAATCCTTTTCCCTTTACACTCATCACAGTCGTCCTCTCCTCATATACCTTAACTTACGTACATAAGTTGATGACGATAGTAAATAATATTTGATCCCATGTGTTAACCTTTTTACGGCTAATACTCTATCCAATTAGACTTATAAAAAGTTGTCTTTGAATACTTAAATGTCTATGAACCCATACTTGTGGTAATGAATCTACAAATGTTATCTTAGGTAAGGGAACTATATAAATTCTATTAATTTACTAAAATACATTGATAGTTGGCAGTTCTTAAAAAGCAAAGTTTTTATTCCAATATTATTCATGCAAACTAGCGCAATATAAACTTGTTTGAAACATTATTCGCTAAAAATGAAGATTTCAAACAAAAAATATTTAAATCATATTTGTTGAACAACATCCAATATATTGTCTCTATATTGTCAATAAGAAGACAACTATAACTGATATATTTATTATTATAATAATTATTATAATTAATATATTATATTATATATTAATTATAATTATATTTTATATAATATAATTAATATATAATAATTATATTAAACATTTTATATTATATTATATAACTATATTAACTATAACTGACAACTATACCTATATTCTGATATATTTGACAGGGATTGGATCTTTTAAGACTATTTTACGCAACAAATCGAATGATATACGCTACTTTAGAATGATTTAATTCAAAAAGTCTATTAATTGATAACCCTATTTTTATCACACTGGTTGACGTTAGTTTTTAATAATGTCAACCTAACAGTATTAAAATATTTAAATTGGATGACTAAGCCCAGAATTACTTAAAACACTTATATTTCACTTTTCATACAGATAATTATCAAATATTGTAAATGTTTGCCATTTTCTGTGGAATTATAACGGTATGGTTTTCATTACATGGTCCATTTCTGGGTTATTATATAGGGTGAACAAGCGGGCATGTAATTAAAACCGGCATATGTATCGGTTCTTTGTTTTTTGCGCCATTGTTCAGCATCACCTTTCATACATGGTTGTAATTAGCTATGTAATAAATTTTATCTAAGAAGTTAACTAATGTCCTATAAATATTTTTCTGTTTCATATATGGCGCAATACGTTATCAATGTTGATTACAACTCCATTTCACTTTCTACTTAGTGCATCGTCTGAGATCTGACGCTTCCACAGACTTGACTTCTGGAATCCGACCATCTGAAGGAATTAAACATATTTTTTTTGGTGACGAATAAGCTTAAAACTTTACATTGTTTCATCATCAGAGACATTTTGACTATAAAACCACGGGTGATATTGATTAAGAGCTGTTCTCATTGTCCTATCAGGTGCACAATTTAGTGCACTGCGATGTTTATACACGATACTAGAGTACGGCGGACCAACCGTTTTTTTCTATACATAACCCAATTTTGGCCTAGATTGTGATAAATATATATACATATTACATTTTTAAAGATGCACCTCAGTTATAAAAAAACATTTTCCAATGCATTTAATTGATCTATGAGTTCAAACCGTTACCTTTTATACAATTTACGTCAATATTAATTGCGTTTTCATGTGTTTTCATTGAATTTGACCTCAACTTTAGTTACTGTTGAAAATATCGATTCAAACATGAGACACCGAGTGGGATCATATTCGTACATAACCTCATTATTTGACTGAATGTTATATCCTAATGTTGGTTACGAAACTTAATTTTGGTGATGACGCCGAAATGCAAGATAAACTTTGAACAGATCAACTACTGTGTTCAAGTTTGTTGTGTAAATTGAATTTGGTTGTCTACCTCGCTGTAATCTACAAAGTCCGTCATCGCTATATGTAAAGTTCTGGTAAATGACCTAAAATACTTTCTGAATAAAATTTTTTTTAGTTTTATGGTTGAATATGTTTTCTGTATGTATAAAATATCAACTGAAGACTACGTTTTCCACAGTAAAATCTTCAAATACATTGCTAGAAAAACGTTATTACTAACGAATATTTTCTAAAAGTATACAGAAAAATATATTTCTATACCTAAAATAAATAAAATAAATAAATAAAAAAACACTGTTACAATCAGAATATTAATTTTTTTTTTTTTTATTTTCCTTACATTGAATTTTATATGTATAGCTTTATTACAGCATAGTACAAGTCTACTATATCGGAGTGTTAAGTAGTATTTCAACAATTTGTTATTGGTTACTTATTTGAGAATGATTTTGTGCTCATTTTGTCAAGACCAATATCCCTACTCGTTAAAATAGTTTCAGAATTCTTTACTAACTATGAGTTTTCTTTGCGAACCGTATGTGAAACGTTTTCAGTGTTTATTTCAACAATTCAGGCAATATAAATAATAATACCGTTTCATTTTATTCAATACTTAATACTTGAAATAACAGTACGAACACTAAACGCCTACTTACTCGTATTTCATTAGTAAGTTTTACATGCACCGGTTATAGCAAGGATAGTCTATTATACAGTAGAACCTATGTATTCAATTTCTAAAATATTTATCAAATGTATTTTTATATGAATATTTGTGGACACTTCTTCTCAAGAAGTTATAAATAAATATTTAGTGGTAATATTTTGAGTTATATCAGACTTTACGTTGATCTTTTCGTCAAATAATATAAGGAAAGTAGGATAATAAAGTTATTTCACCGTGCAATCCATTCACGAAGTTTAGAAACGTATATCCGAGGTAACTCTCCTCGCATCATTTTCCACAACGTTGAAGTGAGACAATGCAAGGAAAGTTACACAGTAAAGTTATCCCACTGTTCAATCTATTTATTCATGAACTGTATAAACATATATCCTATGTAACTCTCTCCGCAGCATATACACAACTGTGAAGTGAAAATATTGAATAATGAATTACTTTTTCACGTTAAAGAATTTTCCTGAAGAGCTCAATAAGTACAGTTTTAGTGTATTAAGAATTAGTCCATTTTTCATTAGACTACTGTATCTATATCATATGAAAAGAAATACCCTCATTCACTTACACACTCATCACGAAATTTTATACTTCCCGATATCTCCGAAAGTTAAAATTGAAAATACGTATGCCTCATGAATTAAATAGAAAAAACTATAGAATTTGTTTTCAAAATCAAACATCTATTAACTTTCGAAATAGGGTTCCAACCATTATAATTACTATGTTTAGTTTTTCAACTTGCCGACGTCCTAGCAAGGTAACACCTTTACTTGTGATTTGATTAGAAAAACTAAAGGCATATTCTTGGGGACCAACCAGCTTTAGGGATTGATATAGAGTCGCAAACCTAGGTGTACCATATTTTTGGTTTGATTAACTGCTATCCTACAATGTTCAAATAAAAAACTAAATAATTGATTTTACACGTCAATCACCCAGGATTTTAATATAGTGAAGAACTGGTTTTTATTTTAACTTCCAGCTATGCTACAAATTTTAAATTCGACTCAAGTGTCATATGCTCTCAACAGGACGATAAACGATTTTTAATAAAGATAAATCACCAAAAGGCGTGTAAATGGGGTTTTAAATCTTAGAAGAACTACATTTTATTTTCAACTTTGCTCTGTCCTGAAAACTGAAATTCGAGACGCACGTGTATAGTAGCTTTCAGAAGACTACTGGCACTGAAAGTACATTAGGCCGAAATTAATAACAATGGACGGATGTAGGTGGATTTTCACGAAAATAGATTTTTTAGACCGTCAAATTTATATATTTTATAGGTTATAGCAATGTTCGTCTAGTAAGGTTTCTAGATTATGGACGTAATGTTTACCATAGGTCGTATTTTAGAAGATTGACACATACCAACAGTCATACGCCTAAATATAGTTACATCAGTATCAGCTTACAAGATAATGACTAAGAGAAATTATCCACAAAACTAGTATTCTTTATATACTTCACTGAAGCTGATTTAACATTTAGATATATTGCTTTTTGTATGTGTCAAGCAAATTATATAATCTATTAAAAATAGTGTTAGATTTTGTAGTTTAGTTAATAATGGCTTATTATAGCCTTCACAGTAAAATATCCCACAGGATTAGTCTCCAGGTTGCATTTTACAAATACAAAACGTTGTTGGATGAAATTTAGCAAAGCCTGTTACTCGATAGCCTGGAAAATGTTCGCTTATATCCCTCCGCATGATATTTCGACTATAAATTACCTATTGAATTGAAATTTGACTCTAAGCTTCACTGTACGAGTATACAGGCAACGTGGAGTTTTATAATGTTGCAAGGCAATCCATGGGATTTAGCTGAGTGCACATGAACATTTTTATATTTTTTTATGGGTTAACAGTGACGGCAACGAGAAAAAAGCAAAATAATAATAAATTTTACCTACCTGGGAAGCAAACTACTAACATGGAGTTTTTATCATTTCATAATTTTTATTATTTTGCATTGTAATGATAATGTAATTGTTTGTAAAATAAGGCTAACAGACATTAACAGCGTAAGGTTTCTAAATTGTAATTAAGAACTAGTCTGTCCTTACTGATGCCCATTAGTTTTATAGCCTGCCATCTCGCTCATTGGAACAAATCCATAACTCCAATAAAAGGACAGACTTCCGTTTCAAAGCGCCGTAAAAGCTTTTAAAGTCCATTTTCTGGTTTAAAATTGCAAAGTGAAATGTTTCAGTTAAAACTGCATTTATATGTGTTTTTATTGATCAAGTGAAATAAAATAACAAATACATTGTTACAATATATGATAAATACATTTCACGTTTTAATATAAAATTAATCATAATAATTACCGAGTTTTAAAGCAACGAAATTTATGTAAAATCTCTAGACAATAGTGAGAATGCTCGTAAAACGGATAAATTATTAAGGCAACGACAATGCAAGTATTCTTGGGGCAGGTGAGAACTTTTATATAGCTTTATTTCTGGGTCAGTATAGTGTTACTTTGCAAAGATTTAAAAATGTATAAAATATCCAATAAATAATTATTGGGTTTTGTATATATATATATATATATATATATATATATATATATATACGTATATAACAAAAGAGTTATTTATTGGATATATATATATATATATAATTATTATTATTAGTGATAAGTTACTTAAAAGAATAAAAGGATTAGAAACTATTGAACGTTAAAAAAATTATTGGTCAGAGGTATTCCAAAAATAGGTATCCAATGGCAATGGTCAAATATACCAATTAAATCACATAATTCACCAATTACGTATTTATATTTATACCATGAAATAAGTAAACATTCCTTCACCTAACAAAACAACTATCAACAACAGTACGTTTTTATACATAAGTCTCATATAAATTTACATTTCTTGTATAGACTATGAAGGTTATTGAGAGATAATTATAATGGTGTAACAATTTTCAAAAACCCTTATCCATGAAACCGTTATCAGACTCATGAAGAGATATGATAGAGATTGTATCCCATAAAAATGTTTCATACTGTGAAGGAAAAATAAACACTGTTTTTGTATTAGTCTGAATTTCTATGATGTAATTCTCAAATAATTAAAAGAAAGTTTGAAAGAACCTAGAATTTGAATAATTTAAGAAATGTGCTAAATAATTTTGAGGCATATTGAGGGACAGAATGCAAAATAAAATTAGGCAGACTACAGAATAAAGAGATATTAATGGCATAGTTTGAATGTAAGATAAATATTTACGATGAACATAGATTAATAATCCACTACGTTTTTTTAACACTAAGGGTATAAAAGATAGGGTTAATTTAAAACAATTTATAAAAGAGGAGTATGATAATTATATTTGGTAGTGGAAATTAAGCTTAATATAAGTCCTTTATGTGCAATCAAGATAAATTTTGAACTTTGTTTGCTGTTCGAGTAATTGTAATCCACAGTTTCTATGAACATCACACTGAAAGCTGGCCAGCAATAACGGGTATGCGGTACAAGTCTGCTTCGCGTGTAACGGAATGCTGAATAGGATAATAACGGTACGAATAAATGAGTATTTTCAAGTATAATCATTTTTATGCGAAAATTATAGTATATTCTTAAGGAAATTTCTGTAGAATAAGGCTTCCGAGTATAAATATCAGAATAAGCAAAGAAAACTGTTGGTTGCTCTTAGAAAAAGGCTGAGTAGGAATTCATGTGTAGATTAAAAATATAAATTCTAATAAAGTAATGATAAGGTAGAAAGAACTAACTACTTCCTTCATGTATGCTCTGCATGGTTTCCCACGTAACGGAATCATGAATAGTATTGAACAGAATTAATAAATGAGTACTTAAGTATAAACACTTTAAACGAAAAATCATACTATATTGTTTTCAAAATTTCCGTACAATTATGCCTCAAAGTATAAATAACAATATGAGGAAAATACTGTTGCTTGCTCTTAGGTAAGATTGTGTATAATTCATTTGCAGATTAAAAATTGAAATACCAATAAGGTAATGAGAAGGATGAAGGAACTGATTTTTCATTTTAACCTAGGTTGTAGGTTTGTGTTAGGATAGTATTCACCTAGAGTAAGAGATCAGATTGCAGATATAGAAACGTAGTGTCACTGATTTTGTATCACTGACCAATGGCTCATTATTTTCAACTGACTGTAAAGTTTTATTTTACCTTATAGAATCAATTTACATCAGACAGTAATTTATTGATAGGTTCAGTATTTATTTGAAAACGAATTGGAATGTATTTACCTATTACACAATATGCATGGGTAGATACATTAATTAAATCAGGAGTACATGTGGTAACAGCTCGACCGTATGCATTTTAATTACCACTATTACAAATGAATAAACTGATCCAGTCTCACACCATATTCAATTAAGTTCACAATTAATTTGTTTTAGCTATAAACTGTAAGCCTTTATTGAAATATGCCTTTATTAATTTATTCTATTTTTACCAAAGCTTTCAGTAACAAAACATGTTGACGGAGAGTATACTCATATATTTAATTTCCTAATGCATTAAACGTTTTCAAAATCGTATAGTGGGAAGATAAATGACCTCAATTTACGATTAGACACATTTTAGTAATTGAATAATGTTATGATTAAAATAAAGTGTATAAACTGAGTTAACAGTTTTGGTACACTCTGTATAACCAACGTTTTTGCTAAAATATTCAGAGTATTATAAATGAGACTTATTTTTACATGGTAATATTTTCCGGAACCGATCCATAGAACCATAAGTAGCATAGGGTGCATATAGTAGAGGTTAAAGTTATTTCCTTCCATTTTTAAGATCGAAAATACGGGCTTCAAAAAGTATTTAATTTAAATTAATTTGGCAGACACAGGTAGAGGCTCAGGTGATTTGATGCAACCCGTACAACAATTACACGTTTTGTAATACTAAAAAATAATGGAATTTTTTAAATCGTAAAATTAATATTACTTATGTTAAGTCTATGTTAACTTGTAGTATTTTATAGAAACTTAAAGGTTTATATATCTCTCAGCTTAATAACGTTAGGAATACTGTGGAGGAATTAAAATCACAAACTTACATATAAATATATGTTAGTTATCATAACATTTAAGTATATGTCAAAAATGTTTGATTTCTTATTTTTCAGAGCTTTGTTTACAATATGATTTTACAGAGATAACAAGTTTAAATCACTTCCTTATATTTCTTAGGGGAAAAATAAGTTCGTGCTAGAACTGAAGACGAACATATCGGAAAGCTTTTATTTATTTAAAATCTAAAGATACAAATTTTCAATTACTGTTTTTATTTTAGTTTTCCGCAAGCATAAGTTTTATGTCTTAGAAAGGGAATTTGTTAAACTGAGAAACGTTATTGAACTACGAAGGACAGAAATTCAGAGGTATAAAATATTTAAAATTGAGTAAAGTTGTTTCTCATTAAATGAAATATTGAATTCCTCAACAAGATAATTATATAAAAAGTTATATATTATGTTTCAATGTCTGGGAGATTTCATTGTAAGATACTTGTGAAATGACAATGAAAAAATATCAAAGCATATTTTTAAAAACAGTATATATGTAAATATATATATATATATGTACATTTATAAATATATTTTCTATCGTATACACATATGCATTCTTATACTTATGTTCGTGTATATGTATACACAATGTGATGCTTCAGTAAGTAAAAATTAATAAACCAAGTAAAATGTATTTCTCCATCAATTCACTAATACACAAAATTTACCCTTTAATTTATTACCGGCAGTCAAATTTATAATCTCTTAACGTCTGTTTCAGTGGCAATTCAACATCTTAATATCGATTTAATCAATCTACTGTCAACAACTTTTAATGGAGTTTGCTGTTCAGATTAAACCAAGCGTAACTCTCAGACAATATATAATTATTATATTTTTCAAGAAACATGTTCATAGACAACAATGAAATCTATGCTGTTTTAACATAATAAAGTTCTTTAAATTCTAACATTTTATATTAAAACCGTTACTGCAACAATACATATATTTATTTGATTCACACTTATAATAATAAGTAATACTAGACTTATTAGTTTTATTACATGCCATCATTATGCCCATCATTTCCTGTGCAATCACTTATTGTTTTGAAGCTTTTAAACCAACTGTGCAAATATTGATTAATATTAATATTACTTTTACAAAACAATAAAATATACAATTTATAGTTATACATATTAATAGTCTATTATAGCTTATAAGTATTAGAAGTAAGCAAAATTTGTCGCAATATTGAACGACAAATTACAGTGTACATCTGATTGTCGGTAAACCCCAAAAGATAATTTATATGTCCACATGATTAAAAAACATTTTTAAAACGGCAGTACTAATTATATATCTATGTTGTTGCAATCAAAGAAGAAAATTTGATAGTTATGTCAAACTTAATACTTTATAGCAACCCCATTCTTTTATAATCCAATGTTTATGTTTTTATGAAAATCACTAGTTTTATACGAAAATTAAATTTTGCTTTACATGAAAATTCTATCACTAAATATTTTTACATTTAAATAGTGATTAAAATAAGACAATGAATATATTGTCTATTCAAACCCTTTTCTTTAGTACGGGTAAAAAATAACGTTGAACATTTAACGTTTATATTGTGTGTTAGAGAAAGAAAATAGATTTTAATATATTCTCAAACCATTTAAAAAGTTTTAAAAATATTGTATAAAGGTCAAATTTAATTCAATGTGTGTGAGAGTAGGCATTTCAATGTACAAGTGAGAGTAAGCAGAGACAACACTTGCACAGATTAAGGTTGTGCATTTTTTAATAATAACTGAGATAAACAAAAAAAAACAGTAACTCACCGGACCTCCATCACCATGGCCAAGGGAATGCAGACAGACTAAACGCGTGCACAGATTGAGGCTGTGCAGGTGTAATGATCAATGAGATAATAACAGTAACTCGCCGGACCTCTATCACCATGTCTATGGGAGTGCAGGCAGACTAAACACGTGTACAGATTGAGGCTGTGCAGGTGTAATGATCAATCAGATAATAACAGTAACTCGCCGGACCTCTATCACCATGTCTATGGGAGTGCAGGCAGACTAAACACGTGTACAGATTGAGGCTGTGCAGGTGTAATGATCAATGAGATAATAACAGTAACTCGCCGGACCTCTATCACCATGTCCATGGGAGTGCATTCACCGGATATCCATCGTCTCGAATAATTCAGTGAGCTCGGTCCTCTCGTCATTGTTAATATATTTCGTCCTTTAAATTTGGGGTAAGGTTCCTACTGCAAGTAAGAGAAGCTCTAACGAAGCCTTTAATTAACGGCGAACCTTTGTGTCTATTTTATAATATTTAGAATTAGATACAAACCATGAGTCCTTTACAACCCCAATTTATTTTTAGAAGAATTAGCATTGTTATCAGTGTTCTATTGTGTACAGAAATTAGTTATGGCGATAGATTATTAGTTAAAGATTATATTAGACACTCATATATTAAATAATTACACTCGTATATGGTTTTCTGTTCTGCAGATTACGTATTGATTTACTGTATATAAAAGTACTACAAATATGGCACGTCTTTTACCATTTTCTTAGAATATACAAATAATGAATTAACGTAAATGTTTTATATGTTTTATACATAAAATATATATATATATATATATATATATATATATGTGTGTGTGTGTAATAATTAATAAATATACATAACGTCCAAGATCTAGGGCTTTTGTAACTCAAATACTGTGATATTACGTATTATTTTATACGTATCTCTATACCATAATTAATTAATTTCCCTTGTTACTGTACGAGAGGTTTATAAATATGATTAAGATTGGCTTTTTATCATTTTAATTTTTATACAATTCTTTTTAATTTCATTTCACTTTAATCATCTCGAGAACAGAACTAAAGATATAACAGAGAACACGAAGTTTTAATGTATTTAATTTGACTTATATTTAATCACCTGTACTTATTGTCCTTGGCCTCTAATTTACTGTCAATTTACAGCATTATTACATTAATCTGAAGTTGAAACAATGCCAAATACATCTCTCATGGTTTGTAATATTTTATGAAATAGATTTTATTCCTATACTTATGAGAAAGATTAAAAACAACGATCATGGATTCAACTTAAACACAACGTCAGGATAAATTTGGAGTATGTACATAATGAAATACTTTTCTTGTTTTTATTCACTGATTTCTCCGTAATTATTATTTTTTCATTGATAAAAAATCACTTCTACTACGAAACGTTAATGATAGTATACTTTAAAAACCCCAATCAACGTAAACTTTTTTAATTTACGATAAGGGTACGAAAATAATTGAGCTGAACATAATTACTGTCGTTAAACCAAGGTTCACCCTGTTAATATTCAAGAGGTCCTATTTGAAACGACCATTAATATTGCTAAGCATCCCTTTAGCTCAGTACACTTATCATTAACCATTCCGTGACATAAATGTCAGGTAGAGAAAATTCATTAAAAAAAAGAAACATTACTTTCTAAAATATAGTTACTCGTTCAGTTCAGCAGTCATATTTTAATTTATTACCAGACAAATACCTTCTCGTTTATTGTTTGCCTTCATTATTTTACTTTTTCTTACTTATTTTGATAGACATTTTAATACTTACATATAATAACACACTCTTATGAGGTGTAATAAACTCTAAATCAGTATCAATGTTAAAAATAACAGTTTCACTCCTAGACTTTTAAATGAACTACTAATAATCAGAATTCTTTCGAAAGTGGGTTAGAGTATAAGTCTCAAACATTAATAAACATATATGTACAACATTTATAACGTATTTTATGAACATATTTAGTATACAACAAGAGTAATGACTTTGGTAAAGTAAGTTTAAAACCTATTAAATATATATTATATATTAATAATTGGGGTTTACGGATTTGCTAGTTGACTGCATTCATTCCAAATCATAACAATGTCAACATTTTTCGCTTATCGCAAAACAGCATTGGAAACACACTGGTTTCGTCTCTAACTTGTATATGTCTGCCATAATAATGAAAATTTGAATAATGGTTCCTTCGATTCTATCATGTAGAGTCCTTATAAGAGCCTTACAGACCAAGTGTCTTACATGTCTAGTGATAAAAGGGTTGACTGTAGTGGTTTATTTTAAGCGGATTACCCACTAAATCGACCTTAGAGGATTTGTTCTAAGTAATTTAAACCCTTTAATTATATACGGTTACCCGAAAACAGGATCCTATGTTCGGATACTTTCATATGCATACCCACTTTATGTTGTACACCATTTTAAAGGTCTTTGCACCCACCATTATAACGAAAAAAGTTCAATATCTTCATCTGTTTGAAAACAGCGGTCTAAATTGTATATAAAACAGTGTTTTTACAATTTTATTGCCATGTTAAGAACCTAAACCAAAATTTTTTTTTCAATACATGATGATAGGTGCTTTCTAATAATACCATCCTTGGCTGTATTTTTCAAAACTAATTTACCACTGTAAATTTACTTTTGGAAATACAAAAACGCATATAATCCTGATTTTAAATTTACATTTATGTTTTAACACATATTTAATAACCTAAAATATATTGCTAAAGCATTAGAACTCTTTATGAGAAAAGTAACTAAAATTAAAACTGTAGGCATGCATTGTTTTAAAATTATAGTATAAAAATATATTACCTAAATCGTGCATTATTCTAAGTAGCACACCACAACCTGCACTCTGCCGGTATGGTGTTTCGGAGGGGATGGCAGGCTGAGGTTCACTATCTCCTTATTAGTGTTTTAATTTAATTAAAACTAAATTGAAATTAAAGTGTTGTATTTCCGTTTTTAGGTGAACTTAAATCTTCAACAATGTTACTCAACAATAATGTAGAGAACATTATCAAATTATGAAAATAATTCGTGTATTCAACAGTTACGACCAATCTTGTAGATCGATCGATACGATTATTTGCACGATTGGTATGATTCGACTCCTCTTGGTTTGATGTGATCAAAATCTGAAAAAGAATGACCGTATTAAGTAGCTCTTATACTTCATTAAATTCAAGAAGCAATATATCACTATTTTAATCTTTTCAAACGTTAAAAATTTGTAGCTACAATTGTATGTTGTGATATTACGCATAACAATAATCCAATCGTGTGTTGAAGTAGACCCTAATAAGTGCAATTACTGGAATCCCATCAGGTTCTGTGGCAAATTCTGACGCCTGTACAACACTGTCATTAGCTATATTCTATATTTATCTTTTAGTAAATTATTTGTTTATAGTTGATACTAAATTTATATTATTTAATTTGTATGTGTTACGTTGAATAAAATATGCTTCTGTATGGGTTTTTATGTCGCACTTCAAACATAAATAAATGTAAAGGCTGTTATACCCAAATAACCTATTGCTTTGCTGGAGAGAACTCTACAAATATTTTGTTAATGAGAGTTCCCTCATCTCTTCAAGTGTTCACGAGTGGTTTCTCCTTCTCAGCTTATATCTCATAGCCTCACCTCTCTTCCTGGCACTCTCTTGAATAAACACAATTAGTTCTGCTACCTGAATTCGTTACGATGTCTCATTAGGGAGTATTATTACTGCCTGTACTATGCTTAAGAGTCAGATCATTTAAATACAAATTCATAAGGTATGTTTTTCTAAGAAAACTTTGGAGTCTGATACCGTATTTACAAATAAATAATTTATTTTTACAGTAAAAAATAATATGATTGTTTTAAAAACACAATTGATGTTTATTTTACAATTTTTTTACATGATCTATATAATCAGTACATACTACAGTTATAATAATACTGATAATTAAACATTGTGTTAAAGAATCAGACTATGCGTTTACTTTGTTTATATTTTCAATTTTTTATAAGTTTTATATTAGTCACGAACACTTATTTTAAGAGTTAGCGTTTATTTAATAATAAATTAGTTTTAACATTGTATAAGACTGATTTTTTATCTTTAATTTTAATGAGTATTTGAGATATTAATTTTAACTTTATCGAAAGTATAGAATTAAAACAGGGTTATAAGGAAATTAGATTAAAACAGATTTTCAACAGGTAGGTCTTTTTCAAATTGAATGCAAAACTGAAGACGCTTAATTAAAAAATATATTAATAAATAGAGAATATCAAATCAAAGATTTAATCAAAAATTATTAACAAGGAATAAATCTTAGTTCAATGATTTATTGGATGCTGAAAATAACTAAAGAATGTACAAATTTTTGTCTGTAACGAAACAGATTTTAAAGAAGTATGAATGGTATTTAAATTTAAAATTGTACTAGCAGATACCTACTGGTTCGCATGCAAGTTCACACATGCACACTTAGGATATCACAGGCATATACTTGTAAAAGTACATAACACATACTCCTGCGACCTTCAGTATTTTTTATTCAATGTTATAATATATGTGCATATGATAAAGGACATAGTAGTTCCTTGTTTACAATTTATGTCCGCTATATTACCTTAATTCTTGGTCTTGTATACCGGTGCAAAAGTATATAGCGTATAAGGTGTATATTATCATGCTCGAAGTTCAGACTACTTACAACCGGTGTCACAAAACATTTCATAAATATTTCAAGATACGTATTTTATTTTAAAAATACTTTAATTTCAAAACTAACTAAACCATAATTTAAAAGAAAATTAGTGATCTTTCGCGTTAATAGTACGTTTAGAAAAATGTATTGTAATTGTTATATGGCAGCCTCTTCTGTTATGGAACAATAGTTCAATATCTATAACTATATACGAGTATATACAGGGTGTATATTATGTCTGGAAACACCCAAATATATCCTTTAATAATTTAAAATATAAACTTGAAACCTCTTACAATCGTGATAGAGATTGGGCATCTACTTTTTGGAACAATGTTTTGTTATGTCACACCAACGGGGGACGTCCTGCCGAGGGTATCGTGAATATTTTTAATGGAAGCCTATACCTTGTGATACATAATTTTAAAGGTAATAGCTTACTGAATTTAATGCCACAAAACCGCATCTTAAGGGAATTATTCTATCAGAAAATAGAGCATTTTTAGTATTGAAAATTTACTGATGTTCAACAATGTAATTTTAACATGGTTTCTTGCCACAAAATGTGTTACACTAATTTTTTAGCATTTTTTAAATGTTCAATTAAATAAAACAAAAATTTCATTTTAAGTTGGTTCTATTAGCACAAATTTGCCAGTTTTTATTACAGTACAATTATGGAAATACTTATGTTATTGATTTCTTATTACAAATAAAAAATAATGTATGCTGTTAGAAAAGTCTTACAACAAACTTTTACCCTGCATTTGGTGTCAAAGCAATTGTTCGAACTGTGTTCCTTCTACGGTTTGACAATGAGCCAATCTTGTATAAAAATGATTCGACAGAGTTGCCTAACATTTCTTCAGTTATCAAAGCAATCTCCTCTATAATCCTGTTTCTTAGGTCTTCCAAATTATGAGGCTTTCTTCTATAAACATTGGATTTTAAATGACCCCATAGAAATAATCGATTGGTGACAAATCCCGGAGATCTTGGAGGCCATTCGATTTCTCCTCTTCGGCCAATCCATTTATGAGGAAACCTTAAATCCAAATACTCTCTTACCTGTCTCCCATATGGGGTGGAGCACCATCCTGCTGAAACCATACATTATCAAAGTATTCTCCTGATGCAATTTGAATAGCTGGGATTATTTCATTTTGGAGCATATTGTAGTAAAGTTCGGCATTTAAAATTTTCCATTAATGAAAAAGGGGTCCCAACAATTTTGTTACCCCTAAAATTCCACACCATACGTTCAGTTTTGTGGTTGCTGTGAATGGGACTCAGTAATCCAATGTGGGTTTTTCACTAGCCCAGTAACGTCAATTGTGCCTGTTAACATTGCCATTTAGGAAAAAGTTGCCTCATCAGAAAATAGTAATGTTGGTCAGAAAAATCTCTATTGTCATCACATTTGCGCATCACAAGTTCAACAAAACTCAACTCTTCTGTCGTAATCATCCTCACTTAACTGTTGGACTAAATGAACTTTTAAATGGTTTGTATTTATTAATTTTCAAAATCTTACTCACAGACATAGGGTGCATATCATGTTGCTGTGCAGCTTTTCTGAGCGATGTATGTGGGTCTTCAATAAATGTTTGCAAAACATCTAGTGCATGTTCTTCATCTGTTGCAGATTGTATCCTACCCGACTTTGGCCGATTACGTACACTCCCTGTCATTTCAAAACGCTCAAATAGTTTTTGATATTGTTGAAACACTTATGGGATTCCTTTCTGGGAAAGTGTCATTAAACAAATTACAAACTTCCCGATAAGATCTTTGACGATCGCCATATCCTCTCATCATCAACAGAGTAATTCGTTCTCTTTCAGAAAATTCCATTAAAATGCCAAATAAAAACTGAACTACTGTAATTAGATAAACTTGTTGACAGCAATGCTTCAGAGACACTGATTAACTCGACAGGAATGATATGACCTTTGTCCATTTGTAATTCCCAAGCTTAGACCTGTCTAGTGAAAGCTCCATGCTCAACAAACTGAAACCTGTAGACCAGATGATTAATAACGCAATAATGTTTCTCATAGGCTAGTGACCTTTGTCTCTTTAAACCTTCCTGCTGACTGGAAAACACCAAGTACAGATTCATAAGTAATCAGAGAAAGTGACTCAAAAGTTTTATTCATTGTAAATAAAAACTGGTAAATTTGTACTAATGAAACCAGCTTAAAAATAAATTGTTTATTTTAATTTTAATTGAACATTTAAAAAATGCTAAAAAATTAGTGTAACACATTTTTGTGGCAAGAACCATGTTAAAATTACATTGTTGAACATCAGTAAAATTTTTCAATACTAAAAATGCTCTAATTTTCTGATAGAATAATTCCCTTGAGATGCGGTTTGTGGCATTCAATTCAGTAAGCTATTACCTTTTAAAATTATGTATCACAAGGTATAGGCTTCCATTAAGAATATTCACGATACCCTCGGCAGGACGTCCCCCGTTGGTGTGACATAACAAAACATTGTTCCAAAAAGTAGATGCCCAATCTCTATCACGATTGTAAGAGGTTTCAAATTTATATTTAAAATTATTAAAGGATATATTTTGGGTGTTTCCAGACATAATATACACCCTAGTTATAATTAGTGTTATTTCAGTCCTTTCTTTCAAAGCATGTCACATTAAGTAGCTCCCAACTGTATAAAAACCAACCGCGAGGAGCACAATCCAAACTTTTGACGCTCCAGGCCTCCAGCATTAACTCGTCTGCTTTGTGCTATTCAGCCACTGGTTGGTTTTCAATGATTAAATTTTATTTACAACTCTTTTGTTTTGGGGCCTGAAAATCCTCCTAACCCTTATTTTTACCGTAAAACCATAATATTTTATAAATATAATTTTCGTAAATGAAAATGCAAAAGGAAGTTAAATCGAGAGTTTGATAGTGATTGCCTTGCTAAGTTTGATGCTATATTTAACAATAATTTCTTATACTAAATTAAATTTATAATATTATATTATAATATTACTTATTTATATTATTCTTATATTTTAATAATCTCTTATACTTTGAAGTATAGAATAAATTCTGTAATTAACCAATCCATCAGATAAAAGAAAGAATACTACAGTATTTTGAATTACACATGCAGATATAACATAGCTTATTACTTATCTTATTATTTTGACATTCCCAGAGATTAAAGTGTTAGTACTTAATTCTTCCCAAAACAATAATTATGATAACAAAAAAAGTTAACATTGTGTGTGTTGTTGAGCAGGACATCAACTCAACACTTGTTGTATCATAGTGTTGTCTCGTCAAACGTTATGTTAAAATTTAATTCTGTAAAATCTAAATGTGACATTTTTTCTATTCGTGTTATGATGAAGATTATTGATTAGATTGGGATGAAAAGGGCAGATTTAACAAACAGAGTACTAGCATGTATAAAGTGCGAGTACAGCCAAATCAGTACAACAAACATCGCTAGGCTGTATGCGCGGTGGACAGAGTGGCTGGTGCGCATGCGTCACTAGATGACAGCTCCGTCCGTCTTCCACTGCTGTTGATGGCGGAACTCTCGTGGCCGAATCGAACACTAGCATTCAGAAACTCTAGCTGCAAAACTATATACTTTATAATTGTTTTTAGTTTATTTATGTTGCTGATTAGTTTTGGTTATGTCAAATATATGGATTTACATTGTATTGCATTGATATTTTCTGTCACTAATTTGCTTGTAATTTGTTTTGTGTAAGCCGATTTGTGTTTATAATGTCTAGACCGTCCGCGACATATGTGTAGTAATAATTCTGTCTGCTGGCTAATTTTATGTGTATGGTTTCAGAAATGTTTACACTGATACATGAAAAAAGACTTACTACATATTACTCGGCTAAAACCTAATGAAATACAGGTACATTCTCCTCAGTAATATTCGTTACAAATTTAAACATTCAAGTCAATAATGAATGTAATCCTATTTTAGAAAGTTAGAGGATTTACATTAGTTTTATATATTTATACGGGATATAAAAATCAACTTATATATCTACAAAGCTCTAATTACGTAAAGCTTCATTGCCATTACTGTACAATATAAACATAAATTTATTGTAGCTTCATTTTAGCCAGAAAACAGGGAAATAAATACACATTCCTCAACCAATACATTCTTTCATAGACTACAGTGCCAAAAAAAATTCACAACCCAAATCCTTACAACAATTTATATTGAAAATTTGCATGAATTTATAAGAATTTCCTCCTTATAACAGAAGTAGATAAGTATTAAGTAGGTTTCACTAGGCTTCTCATCCATACGTATGTATATAGAAGCCTACATGTTCAATTTTCATCGGGATAACAAGACAAACGCAACTATGGTTTTTGAAATACCTTAAATCAAAAGTATATTACAAGAGCCTGAATTAGTTGCTTTTCTACCGAAATATATCTCCGAGAGCTACATCCGTATATAGTTTTTTATGTGGGAAAGTAACTCCACTGTGGCACCGTAAGTGATTTTATACAGTCGGAAGTAGACACCTTCTAACCGAAATAGGCTTCGCAATCATATACATGTATATATCTTTTCTTTGTCGGAACAAGGCAAACCCTTCTATGGCACTGAACATATCTTTGACTGGAAATGTACATGACAATATTGAAGAAAAAGTGTTTTAAAACCGAAGTACGGTATGACTTCTAAACTGTGTATTTGTATTTTGTTATCGGGGCAACAAGGCAGAATCTGCTGTGGCGTTGAAAATACAATTCATTCGAACCAGAAAAGCTCCAGCACGCGTAAAACATGATATAAGGGTCAGGTTAAACTCTGATGGTCTTAAGCATGAACACTGAAATAATATGTACCTGATATATGGTTACTTACGATTGAACAATTTCATAGTAATTCATCGTACAACATCAGTAAGGACTTCGATTTTGAAAAATTCGTGTGAAGTCGCGGGTAACAGCTGGTCACAGAATGAGAAATTTCCAAACAGACTACACTCATATGACATTTCAACGTGTATCACAGTAACACATATGGTTATGGATTTGAAACTGTGCATGCGGCATCCGTGAAGCATGTTGCACGATTTCTAACTTAGATTGCCTACTCCTGCCTTGTTTATAATACAAGAAGCCCTTTTCTAAGTTCCAATATTAACTATTAAGAAGCTAACTGCACAATTCTTCAAAACTAAAAGACAAGTTTTAAAGGTCTTCGGTCTCTGTTCATCGGACTTTCAATTTTAAAGACCGAAAGAAAGATATCTGATATTCGACAGCCATCACAATACTACTTTTCGTCTGATGAGGAAGGAAAATGTAGTATTCTGTGATGAGAACTTGTTTGGATCGGCCCTTTGGTCTTTTTGGAGGTGCTTACTAAAATCCTGATTCAACATACCAGAAGGAAGTATTATAAATATGAGACAGCTCACGGGTGGTTAGTTAGATCAGGACTGCAGACATCGTAAATCTCAGGTAGAGGGCAATTGCTGGTTTTGTCCCTTAAAGATTATTTGCAAAATTGTTACTAGGGAAGTTCATATATGAATATATATATACATATGGAACCATTCCATTAAGAGTGATAATGACCAATCACATCGGTTGTTTAACGGCAATGAAAAGAAACAACCAAACCATATCTTCCAGTGCTACTGAAACCTTAATACATTAAAAGAATATGATATTTTATACACATTGGAAATTTTGCTCCCTGTATTGTAGCATGCACTACGTTTAAATATAAAAAAAAATGAAAAACAAAAACTCTTTTATCGTATACATATGAGTAGTATGCAGATTATTCAACAACCAGACAGAATCATTTAAGAGTTACAAATGGGTAATTTTAATTGAATATGAGGAAATTAAAGCAATTCTTCGGACGTGTTTTATAGTTTTTAAAATTAACAGGAAAATACTCCTGGGAAGATATCTTACCCCATATTATGTATTTGTGTGTATCACATGTGAACAAAATAATTAAGTACGAATATAATTTTTACAACTTACCTTAAAATCCAAACAAAGATATTTAGAATGTTATTTACTATTTACAGTTATGTCAGTTTAAAGTTCACCAATAACTGAAATTGTTAGACGAGTAATATAGAACTTCCCGTCATATCAGGCAGTTAACTACTTGCATTATAGATAGACAGTTATTGTGCTGTAGTTTAACACGTTGACTGTCAGTGGCAAACGCCTTATCGCTCAGAAAGCGCTGTGTCTCACTCAGCATAGAGCAGCAGTGAAGGTGTTAAATACTTGCTTTATAACTAGACAATTATTGTACTCTAGTTTAACACGTTGACTGTCAGTGGCAAACGCCTTATCGCTCAGAAGCTGGTCTCACTCAGCATAGAGCAGCAGTGAAGGTGTTAAATACTTGCTTTATAACTAGACAATTATTGTACTCTAGTTTAACACGTTGACTGTCAGTGGCAAACGCCTTATCGCTCAGAAGCTGGTCTCACTCAGCATAGAGCAGCAGTGAAGGTGTTAAATACTTGCTTTATAACTAGACAATTATTGTACTCTAGTTTAACACGTTGACTGTCAGTGGCAAACACCTTATCGCTCAGAAGCTGGTCTCACTCAGCATAGAGCAGCAGTGAAGGTGTTAAATACTTGCTTTATAACTAGACAATTATTGTACTCTAGTTTAACACGTTGACTGTCAGTGGCAAACGCCTTATCGCTCAGAAGCTGGTCTCACTCAGCATAGAGCAGCAGTGAAGGTGTTAAATACTTGCTTTATAACTAGACAATTATTGTACTCTAGTTTAACACGTTGACTGTCAGTGGCAAACGCCTTATCGCTCAGAAGCTGGTCTCACTCAGCATAGAGCAGCAGTGAAGGTGTTAAATACTTGCTTTATAACTAGACAATTATTGTACTCTAGTTTAACACGTTGACTGTCAGTGGCAAACACCTTATCGCTCAGAAGCTGGTCTCACTCAGCATAGAGCAGCAGTGAAGGTGTTAAATACTTGCTTTATAACTAGACAATTATTGTACTCTAGTTTAACACGTTGACTGTCAGTGGCAAACGCCTTATCGCTCAGAAGCTGGTCTCACTCAGCATAGAGCAGCAGTGAAGGTGTTAAATACTTGCTTTATAACTAGACAATTATTGTACTCTAGTTTAACACGTTGACTGTCAGTGGCAAACGCCTTATCGCTCAGAAGCTGGTCTCACTCAGCATAGAGCAGCAGTGAAGGTGTTAAATACTTGCTTTATAACTAGACAATTATTGTACTCTAGTTTAACACGTTGACTGTCAGTGGCAAACGCCTTATCGCTCAGAAGCTGGTCTCACTCAGCATAGAGCAGCAGTGAAGGTGTTAAATACTTGCTTTATAACTAGACAATTATTGTACTCTAGTTTAACACGTTGACTGTCAGTGGCAAACACCTTATCGCTCAGAAGCTGGTCTCACTCAGCATAGAGCAGCAGTGAAGGTGTTAAATACTTGCTTTATAACTAGACAATTATTGTACTCTAGTTTAACACGTTGACTGTCAGTGGCAAACACCTTATCGCTCAGAAGCTGGTCTCACTCAGCATAGAGCAGCAGTGAAGGTGTTAAATACTTGCTTTATAACTAGACAATTATTGTACTCTAGTTTAAACACGTTGACTGTCAGTGGCAAACGCCTTATCGCTCAGAAGCTGGTCTCACTCAGCATAGAGCAGCAGTGAAGGTGTTAAATACTTGCTTTATAACTAGACAATTATTGTACTCTAGTTTAACACGTTGACTGTCAGTGGCAAACACCTTATCGCTCAGAAGCTGGTCTCACTCAGCATAGAGCAGCAGTGAAGGTGTTAAATACTTGCTTTATAACTAGACAATTATTGTACTCTAGTTTAACACGTTGACTGTCAGTGGCAAACGCCTTATCGCTCAGAAGCTGGTCTCACTCAGCATAGAGCAGCAGTGAAGGTGTTAAATACTTGCTTTATAACTAGACAATTATTGTACTCTAGTTTAACACGTTGACTGTCAGTGGCAAACGCCTTATCGCTCAGAAGCTGGTCTCACTCAGCATAGAGCAGCAGTGAAGGTGTTAAATACTTGCTTTATAACTAGACAATTATTGTACTCTAGTTTAACACGTTGACTGTCAGTGGCAAACACCTTATCGCTCAGAAGCTGGTCTCACTCAGCATAGAGCAGCAGTGAAGGTGTTAAATACTTGCTTTATAACTAGACAATTATTGTACTCTAGTTTAACACGTTGACTGTCAGTGGCAAACGCCTTATCGCTCAGAAGCTGGTCTCACTCAGCATAGAGCAGCAGTGAAGGTGTTAAATACTTGCTTTATAACTAGACAATTATTGTACTCTAGTTTAACACGTTGACTGTCAGTGGCAAACGCCTTATCGCTCAGAAGCTGGTCTCACTCAGCATAGAGCAGCAGTGAAGGTGTTAAATACTTGCTTTATAACTAGACAATTATTGTACTCTAGTTTAACACGTTGACTGTCAGTGGCAAACACCTTATCGCTCAGAAGCTGGTCTCACTCAGCATAGAGCAGCAGTGAATGTGTTAAATACTTGCTTTATAACTAGACAATTATTGTACTCTAGTTTAACACGTTGACTGTCAGTGGCAAACACCTTATCGCTCAGAAGCTGGTCTCACTCAGCATAGAGCAGCAGTGAAGATGTTAAATACTTGCTTTATAACTATACAATTATTGTACTCTAGTTTAACACGTTAATTTGATTTACTAATACCCAGAAATCTAACTTTTGTACAATTATTGCCTTACTCTTATAAAAGCTTTGAAGAGCACAATTACTAGCACTGTAGAACATATAATAGGCAATTAAGTATATTAAAGTGAGACACCCATTGTCGGCTCCAGTCACGACCTGAAACTGTTATTTAAAAATGCATTATCTTTAGGACATGATTTTCTGTATTTTTTTATGATAAGGCTCCTTTTTTAACACTAAGCTTTTCTTAAGAGTAATTTTAATTTCTTGTGTAATTTGTATAGATAAGTTAATTTTTTATATAAAAACGCCACTAGGAATTTAGTCTTTGTTCTCCCTGTGAAGTTTGCTTCATAGAGACACAAAGTTTTGAATTGCAAAATAAAAAGAAAAAGAAACATCTTCCATTCTACAACATAAAATATTGGAGGTTAAATCATTTTACAATATATTAATTAATTGCATAACTAATAAAATAACAGTCTACCTTAATTATTTTTTAAATATAGTTATACTTCAGATATAATTTTCATGCAGTCTGCACGCATTTATTATTGCAGAGTTTATCAATAGAAGCTACAAGAACAAGTTTGAATAACCATAATATCCATATGGTATATGAATTTATGTAAACATATGGTATTGATGATTTGAAGCTCCTCAGTTAATATATTCAATCGCAATCTTTTCTATTAATACGCTAATATATGAAATAATAATTTCCGCAAGGTAAAAAGTTTTCAAATTAAATGCTTTTTTAGCTGTGACAATTGTAATCGTTGATTTTATTTAAGGGCGATTGCTTCCTCTAATAGAGTTAAATGGAACACTGACAGGTCTGCATTCACAGTGATATATCGATTTGACAACGAACGCACCATTTACATCACAATAAATCATTGTCATTTACCACAGTGTGTTTAATGATAGCAAAATCCAGTTTATCCTGTACTTATACTTCTATCTATATGTTTTACTGGCAATTTTTACTATTTTTTATAAATATAAAATTTCGAATTTAAAGAAAAGTGTTACTGCATTTTACAAATTAACATAAACCATCTATTCAATGAAAATGGGAACAACGTATAATAGTTGGTCTTACAAGAGAGAAGATTTGTTGTAATGGGGGTTGATTTCATAACGCATATATACTACTAGCTACTACCCTCAGCCTGAAGTTTCCCTGTATGTAACCAAAAACAACTTTTTTATATTGATGACTATTTTGATAGTTATCTCGTAAGTCAATTTGCTTCTTAGTATTCATTACGTAATCTAATTCATCATCCCTCATTGCGCAAAATATTGTAGAATCTACTTAAGCGATTTGAGTATTTTCTAACTGTAATCATCCTGATCATGGAGCACAGAAATTGGAGAGGACAAACAACCGTTTCAACGTAACACTTATGAAGCAATATTGAATATTTTCGATATTGGTAAAGTACGTTAATATGATTGTATTAATAGTTAATTAGTGACTTACAATCTAGTGGCACAAAATATGGCTTCCAATAAACACGTTTTTGTGTACTGATATGCTTTGAGTTTTCTTTCACGACTTTTTTAACAGATTAGTGCTTGTTAAAGGATTTACCGAAGGCAATTTTCTACGGTCATATAAACTAAGTTATATACACTCCACGAGAGTTTTCTTCTAGCTGGTTTATGCCTTTTAGTTATATAACCATCTTTACCCTTAAAGGATAAAAGAATCTACGATTTACGTATATCGAAATTAATACTCAACCCACATTAGGCGTTGTTGATAGAGTACTGGCTAGTAGCTGATGCCTTCTCTCACTACTCATCTTTACCGAGATACTAGTTGTACATTTTCAAGTCCAACCCGCTACTTGCCATATTACAAAATAATAAAACTACATAAAAATATACATAATTGCCTAAATCTTACCTTAAATAATTAAGATTGTTGTTGTTAACTATGTCAAATGTCTAAATGATTATGAATTCTATGATACTGAGGTATATTTAATGTAACTTATAGGCCTACACTTTTTAAACATTGACCGCGCAAACGCTTTCACTTTGGTTAGGAAAACCAATTGCAAAATCAATTTCAAAGTTTGTTAATTAATTGTTTGTCTAGTCATTTGCTGGACTGCTTTTCTCTGAGTAGAGTTTGTCACCCGTGGTTGATGATAAGTAATTATAAAGAGATCAGTGTGAGTAGTTGAAGCAGTTAAGGTACGATTGTACTACAAATATAATCGAAAACAGTTTATGTAAACAATATGGCATTAAATAGATATATTTATATATAAATTAAGGTAGTAACAATACGGCTTTCCGCCTATTTGTTACGTAGGATTTGAAACTCGCTAAATATAACAGCTTATGTAGTACCGAGGTTACAAAAACTTTAAACACGTTCAGGCTATTCAATTTGTTATATTTTTTCATACAATACGTTTTTGCCCAAGGTCTCCACAGAGTGATATGCAGCTTAACCTACGATTGTTTTAAAAGTTTTCTATTGATTCCTTGTAAAGTCCTTGCCTAATACCTGTAATAAAGGCTAAATATGAATCCAATTTCACTCTCTCAATATATTTAAGCATTCATGGAAATTGAAGTAAAAATTCGTAATATTTATTCTTAAGACATAAAAGTCATTTGGTTAAGAATTTAATGGTTGTATAGTAATAAAAATACATAATATAATACCGTTTTGACAATATCATTAATTACTTGCAACAATACATTGCAAATAACTAGTAAAATTAAGCATACTACAGATATATATATATATATATATATATATATATATATATATATATATATATATATTTGCTAATTGAGTTTTGTATTGTTTTTAATTGAGCCAGTGAGAGGAAAAGTGATACAAGTCACTTTTTTATAGTTTTGAGATTCTGAAGGGTTTACTAAAAGGAGTACTATAAATCTATTCATCATAATAGCTTTTTACTCTATGACAAAATTGGTTACTCATATCCTGATTTATCATTTCATATATCAAAATATGTACTTAATGAATGCAATCGATTAGTAACAATTTGCAGTTTTTTTTTCAAAATTGACTTGTACCACTTTTCCAAAACATATTTCGGGTAAATAATTGTTTGACAATGTAAGTAAGAAACTGAAAGAACTCATTTATTTTGCCATTAGTTAGCTACAAAAACATTGAACAATGATAAGTTAGCCTATCCTTTAGTCCTTTTCATCATCGGATTCTGATTCACTGCAACGATCGATGATGGGGGTGTCGTCAATTCAAATATAAATTATTGATATTTAAAACTAAAAAAAGTAAGCAGTTAATATTTGTAGAATATTGTAAAAACTACTCCTGTTTTAAATGTATTTTTTAACAAACATTTATTTAAAAAGAATAGACTTGGCAAGTAATGAAAAACAATTGCAATGTCGAGTCAGAAGCTCGTCAGAGTCCGACGCAGTGCCCAGAAGATGTTTTCTGACAAAACTACCAAAGGGGAAAGAAAAGTTGAAACTAGATTATGGCGGAAACCGTAAGATAAATTATCGCTGGAGAACGAGAACAGAATGGTGATAATCATTAAGAATACCTAAGTGATTTTGAATCAGTCTGAACTATGCTAGATACATGAATTACTCACAGAAGGTTTTAATTAAACTGTTATTCACGCAATTTGTCAAATTGCACGAGCAATGCGCAGTGTTTGTAAAGAACAAGTACACTTAGAATCTGATTTTAATGAAATGATGGAAGCACCAAGTGGTTTTGAAAACCGTACTGAATGCTTGGAAATATGGATAGTTCATGTTAATAAAAAGTACTATTTAGCCAATTCCCCATATATTGTGACTCATTGAAAACTAGTATCGCCATAATTACTCCATAACTGATTTTGGTGAGTACAGGTATGCAAGTACTGAGTGTGAGAAATCACATCTAAAACTCCAAGCTATGTGAAGTCATTAAAAACTTTTTTCAGCGTAAGTCAAACTAAGTTTAAACTCCACCCATAGGAAAGAGTAATCGAAGACACTGGTTAGTTTTTTTATACCTCGAGCAGAACTCCCCCATAATTGAGAACGACATATATTTATAAAATGTGTGTTTATTTATAGCTTGGATGGTGCTTAGGAATGTGCCCAGATTAAGACACTAACTGCATCTGCATTACCTTTTACTTGGGCTTAACGAACTACTGAATTCATGGTAATTACCATTGTATCCTAGATTTATTCGGTCATCGGGTTGCTGCAGCATGGAAGCTGTAGTTATAACCGTGTGGCTATCTGTGTTTTTGTGTGTTTTATTCGTATATATATATATATACATATATATATATATATACATATTATATTTATATATATATATATATATAAAATATGAGTATAACATATATTCGGATTATCCATGAAGCATTTAGAGTTTCATTTTCATAAATGTAATCTTAGCTAATTCATCAAATTCCTTGTTTCCTAATACCAAAGATTTATCTGAAAATGAGTTTGGTTCAATTAAATCACTAGTCGTACTTACAATAAGCGTAAAAAATCTTTTCAGTAATAAATCTGATTTTCATAGCTATATAAAAATAATTTAGAATTTTCTTTTTAAAAGGAGTATCCAAAAGATCTTTCAGATAAACAAATCACAGTAGAGTATCTTTTAGGGCACTTAAAAACAATGCCAGTGATATTAATCCTAATCATCCTAAATTTATTACTCGATATTTCCATGGCCATAATAAGATTAACAAAATTCCGAGGATGTATTTTTATATTACTGAGTCTTTACCTGCATAAGATTTGTTTTAACCCTCTAGTGAAAAAGCCCCTTAAAAACCTTCCAGTCTATAAAACTTTCTTTCTAAGCCTAAACTAAACTATGAAGGTAATGTGTGAAGTAATAATATTAAAGTAACGTGTAAAATCTCTGTAACAAGCGAAAATGCGGCATTTGAAAGGTTTTAACCAATTCTAAATCTTTTAAAGTAGTGCAACAGGGGAAGAATATCCCATTAAAGAACATCGATTGAACCAAAAATACGTAAATTATCAACTAAAAGTAAGAATCATCGGTTTTATATTGTTCATTCAAATTTTGAGAGACATAATCAAAGTAAACTATAAAATTGCTTCATCCTAAATTTAAATTACCATTTTATACCAAGTTATAGAAGTTTATATTATTAATGTACATAATACTATGATAGCACGTGTTGTATAAGGTAATACATATTACATCAGCAATAACTCAATTCCCGATGAAAACATTGCAAACATGCTGTTGCGATGGAATTAAACCAACTCCGCATACAAATCAACGTTTCTGAATTTGATCATGAAATCATCAACACTGTGGCAAGCACTATGAATAAAACGTACTAATGCAATCTTATTTGAAATATTTTAAAATATTTTATACGAATACTTTGAATATTTTAGGAAGTTCATTTATAAATAGAATACCTGTTTGTTTAAATGTTTCTACAGTTAGTGTAGCCTATTATAATTTTGTTAATACCGGCTTACTATTATTTGTAGGTTATGGAAAGCAAAACCGAGTGACAAAATTACACGTGGGCTTATTAATGACGATGTCTTCAAAAAGATAATATAAACTTTTTTTAAACTGTAATCTATCTCACTAGTTTAAATATGAAAAAAACTTAGTTATTTAATTTTAAAGTAACAATATGAATAAATGTCAGACATTTACGTAAAATAATACGTACGTTCGAGGTGAAATGTTCAGGCATCAAAAGTCAATATGACTACTGTATTCCAAG
This sequence comes from Homalodisca vitripennis, assembly GCF_021130785.1. Lineage (NCBI taxonomy): Eukaryota > Metazoa > Arthropoda > Insecta > Hemiptera > Cicadellidae > Homalodisca > Homalodisca vitripennis. The sequence continues at coordinate 69,489,202 of NC_060207.1, forward strand.
AAAAGCTTAAACACCAGTAGCTGGAATATATTTTGATAAGAAGAAATCATATGTAGAAACCTCTCAGACACTAAGATAGTAGGAAGCACCTAGATGTCGAGGAGTCATCTCAAAATAAAGACTTGGCAAAGGGGTTTTTAATGGCAACTAAGGGGAGCTTGGAAGTATCGTGCCATCTTGTTCTTGGTGATAACCAATTGGCATTTTCGGGTTGCAACCATAGACAACTCGTGCAGCGCAAAAGCAGGATTTATGTGGTCAACATCTGTAAAATATATTATTCCTGTACTCATAAATGTCTGGTGATCTTTACACGCTCTCGGAACTTGTATATAAAATTATATGGTTTACTCTGTTACCTCACTAACGCTTTGGTACCTTCATTGAAATTAATAAGTTCAGGATCAATTCTTATTTAATTCCTTTATTGGTATAAGGAATTTTTTTCAATAACCATTTCCCATAATAGTATGAATTTTAGATGACGTCCCTTATGGGATGTGTTAAACTTCGCTTATCTAGGGCTGTAGTTATGCAAGATGTAAAAGTAATTATTTCTACCGCTATCCCATCATTTCCTTCACAGATCCTTGAGAAGGGGTATCAATTAGGTACTTGGTGTTATTTAACCTTCGGACCTGATGTAACGATAAACGAATATTTCTATTGTAAACATTTGTTGTATTATAAATCAAACCCATTATTGGACTGCTATGTTTAACAGTTTGCCTACACTAAATTTATGTTCCAAAAAATTAGAATTTAATGATTTACTTGTACTATGGAGTTAATATTTGTGAAACACTTGATAATACACTTTTTAAATTGTCATTTGACAAGCCGAACCTAAATAAATATTGAATTTAAAAATACAAGTTCTTTTACCTAAAGATATTTTAAGAATTTAAACTAATTTTATACAACTAACGTCCTGAACGAGGTTCTGTGGCAATATTTTGTAAGGTAATTTTCCTAAGTGGTATTACACGACAACCACTCACTGATAGAAAACAGACCAAGCGTAATTCCCACGAGGGGGAAAACACTTCCTTCCTTAATACTTACTAACATCGAATTATTATAATTCTTCAACACTAAATTGTAAAAGTAAACTAACACGAATATATATTATGTAATCATGATGGACAATCGATATTTATTTTTGTGGCCAATGTAATCATTAGATGTCAAGGTACACATTAAACAATTAATCGTTTAATGACAAACGATTGTATACACTGAGTTAAGCTAACAAAGAAAATATTCCTTACTTTTATATGTCGTGTAAACTTTATATACAAAATTTGTTTATTGCTTATTGAGTTTCTCCGTTCGACCTTAATTTGTTGTGTACTACGATTTGAAGGAAGCCTAAGCATGTATAAGTTATTATACAAAAATTATATATTTTTGTGTTTCAAAAAGAATATAAATTAAATAAGGAATGCGTGTTAAATAAAGAATGGATTTATGAATCTTTTGTAAATGTCCGTTCATATTAAAGTATGAGTGTCCACGTTTTACTCCAGGTTACATTGACTTCCGAGTTAGATGTTGTCTGTTAGGTACGAATATTTGTCATAGAATTTCTTGTGTGAATTCTTTGTGTGAATCAAGTAAAGCCTTATGAATGGAACGTTTTTATAATCAAGAATTATTTTTTTTAGTAGTCGTTTCTAAGGGAAACTGGTAATATTCTTTCGGCGAATCGTGCCTCTAAAAACATTTAAGATTGTAAAGACATATCTTTTAACAAGATATTACATAATAGAACAAAATAATTTAAACCGATGTGCTCAGGATATTAAATACAGAATATGTTATGTATTCATTTTTTGTAGTATTTAAAACAGAGTGTGCATTTCTGAGACTGTTTCAAACAAATGTCTTCTCATAAAACTGGCTGTTATTTCTTGTTTCACACTGCAGCCTTGTTTTTGGACTGTGTTATGAAATGCAAAGTAATATAAATTCTCCATATTTATTAAATGAGCGTTATTGAAGCATACAATTCAAAGCATTGTAACTGATTCATTTGTCTGTTCACAGGATATCTGACAAAGGCTTAGAGTCAATAATTTAGGACACACACTTAGTAAAACTATGTACAATTTTAACATGGGAAATGTAGCCTAATGAAATAATAAATAGACCTAAACTTTTACAGGCAACATAAAAAAAATGTTACGCGGCACGTTTTGTGGCATACTCCTACCTTGTAGTAGTAGTGTATAAGGTAAACATAATTAGCGGGTTAGTGGATGTACTAGAGATGTATTACTAGACATGACCTGTACATTTCATTGTCTGTTACCAACTATAGTATCAAACCTACAGAATTATACAGGCCAATTTCCGGCCTTCTGGGTTGTGGTGGGCTGTGGGTGAGTGACTTCATTAGTGATTGATTAAGGGCAGTATTTTGATCAATTCTTAGTATGAATATACTTCTGACAATCACTATAAGACTATTATTTTGTAATATACAAGGTGATCAGAAATTATTAATGTAACAGCAAACCTTTAATTTGGAAGTCTAATTTATTTGTCATGCTCATAACAATTACGTAGTTAAATAGTAAAATTCTGTGACCATTTTCAAATACAATGGTTAGCTATAAAATTTTCCCCTGAACATAACTCCCATGCTTATGGTATGTCAGTTTCTACATGTAATTCTAAAACATTTTTATGCTTTATATTACTTTGAAATACTTAACCGTTTAGCCGCTAGTTTAGTTTCAGAAACTATTGGTAGGTATGTTTTACCGTTTACAAAATTAGATTCCAATATTTTTTCGATAGAATGTAGAAAACCAGCTGCAACGTCTGAAATGATTTATTTTATACAATATCCTTAAATTAATGGTAAAATTTATTATTTACTTGAATTAGTTATAATAAAGCAGATGATCTCCTCCTCCATAAATACATGCGAGGGCCCTTCTGTGTAAGAAATTTCCATCTAATGCTAATGTAGTAATGTGAATGTTATATAATTTCTGAGTATAAGAGTAACTTTTGCGTACCTTAAATTTATATAAAAGTAGTTAACCAAACCGATTTCAATTACAATTCAAAATAATTTAATCAGTAATTTACTTTTAATAATCTTTTGATTTATTGATCACTTGTTCAGCTGGTTGGTGGATTTACGAAAGTTGATCTCTAACAACGGAAATTTAGAAGCTACAAATGCTTCTTAAAGGCCAGAGGCACCTTTCGGCTTGCTGTGATTTATCAAACAAAGGGAGAGTTTATAAGTGTTAAAGACAGTAATTTGACTCTACCTTTAGTTTAAATAAACGCTTAGAAGCATTTATTAATCCTATTTCTAATGCACATTTTCAGTCAGTAGTTACAGTCAGTATAAAAATAGCTTTTCATAGCATCTATAAATATAGGTAATCTAACATACAATCCATTATAAAACAAATATTCATTTTATAATAATACACACTTAAGTGCATACTTGAAAATTAAGTTATACATTGTACTTTTCGTTAATTCTTGGATCTAATTAGACTCTGTATTTCTTGAATAACTGTACATCAATACATTACCTACACTCTCCTTTCGAACCTAACTTCCATTAAGGGGCCACGAGTTGTATAGTAAACAAAATATACTTATCGCCTAAGGCCTGATAAGTCGAATAAACGGTCTTGAAAGATATTAAATACATTTTATACTATTAAAATTTAAAGTCTATGGTTTCCATTTTAATCTCTAAAAGTAGCCAAATATACAAAGATGTTTGCGAGTGTCTTCAAAATCATTTCTTGCGTTCTTTATTATAATTACTAAATATCTAGAACAAACTATCTAAAATCCTCTAATGTTATCATCGTTTTAGTTCTCGTTGATAGGGTAATGGGGCAGGGGTCTGGGGAGCTAGACCTAGGGTTAACTTTAGCCTAGGTAAACTGGCAACTGTCTTTCAGGCTGAAGTTACAGCCTTTGCAGAATGTGCCAGAGTTAATGTAAAAAGGGGCTACAAAGACAAACCATCTACATTAACTCGGACAGCAGGGCTGCTCTGCAGGCCTTGGCCATCCATGACTGCAATTCGAAGACAGTCTGGGAATGCCATAAGGTCATGAAATTGCTGGCGAAAACCAATAAAGTTATTCTAACTTGGGTGCCTGGTCATAGAGGAATCACAGGTAATGAAGGGGCAGACAGTTGCGCTAACTTGGGAGCCAACTGTCCTCTTACCGGTCCTGATCCAACGTGTGGGGTCTCATATAACTTAGCACGTAGATCAGTTACCAAGTGGATGGTTAACAAACACCTACAACATTGGAGAAATACTGAGGGGAATGTACAAGCAAAGCGGATGCTCAAGGGACCATCAAGGAACATTGCAGCAGATGCCCTTGGAATGAGTAGAACGGAGATCCGAAAGGTGACTGGTTTTATTACAGGTCATTGGATATTCCGAAGCCACCTGAACAGAATAGGTATTCCAGTTCAGGAAACACTGTGCAGGAAATGTGGCGAGTCTGACGAAACAGCCAAGCACGTCATATTTGAATGTCTGGCATTACAGAGCAAACGCTCAAGATCCCTAGGTGTTCTTATACATACGGAAGAGGGGTTGGAACAGGAAAGCATTGTTCAGAAAATCTCATGGTTTTGTAAAGGCCTGGGATTTGATACAGCTTAAACCTGGGAGAGGGTGCACAATAAGCCGAATGGCTGAGAGGCAACTACCAGACCTAGGAAACCTGGCCCTCTGTTACAAAAAAAAGTGCCCTGTGGTATAAAATAAAAATAAATTATGAATAAATTATGTAGTACGAGATTTGATCTCACTAAAACGTAAGATTTGTTATTAAGTCGAACCTTAGAAAATGTCTGATTGGAAACGAGAGAGAGAGAACGTTTATGTGGTGAAACTTGCGCGTGGTAAATTAATCACCAGCACATTATGAACCTGACTCTGATAGTTCTCTTGAGGATAAACATGAAAAGTCGCATACACTTGCTTAGTTTCATTGTCAAGGGCTTTCTAAATGGAAGTCAACATTTATTGGCTGAGTTATAGTGAAGCTTATCAATAGTTAGGCTGATGAAATTTCATTTCATTCTGTAACCACACGACATTTCGCATACAAACTGACCTAGAGACTTTAAATTCAGCATGAATCTCCCTTTCTATATGAAACACTGAGTTCAAAAAAGTACATTTCACTCCTAGGTATCTGGCTAAGCGTCAGCGAATATTTTTATATTTGTCTTACGGGTACACATAATTATACTGAGAAAATAGCAGAATAAATACTTTTGTAAACAAAATCAATTGATCCATAAAAGGTTTGAACATGTAACATAACTTTACAAGCAGTTTAACTATCGCAACGCATACAACACGTTTTTATAATCACTTGGTGTATAAACTGTTACTATTTAAACACTACAGTAATATGAAACCCTATTTATATTAATAAAATAATATTAATGTACCATATGGCAAGGTATTTTTAAAACATTTAATTTTTACGATTTAAATCTTGCATACAACCCATTTGTACAAACATAAACACTATATCATGCATAATTCTTTCTCAGAGTATTTTCTGTATGATTGTCTGACTGTATGTACGTTGGTCATCTGGAGTTTGAAGTGAGCTATAGATCTGAAATGTCGCATGCAACCCTAGCCTGCTACGTCACACAGTGTGTCGTATTTATTCCTTGTTCTTATTGGTAATACAACATGGTCCTCTGAGGCGGTCATATAAGCTTTGGAACCATTACAGCACAAGAAATACAGAGAATATCGTACATCTATGATCGCCTGAAAGATCTCACTACTACAGGCTCCGGCAACATTTCTATTTATAGATTACTATTATATTGCCATCCTATTTATTCCGAATTTTTTATTGTACTGTTAATTTACAAAACAAACAAAAACACTAACTTGAGAGGTTAATGTTGCATCTGCCGTGTTCCTTAAAAAGCAGGCCTGTAGGGAGGAAGAGATAAATGGTTTCCGTTTCGAGCAGTGACATAACCTATGGAAGGGTTACGGAGATACAAACTCAAAGAGTTATCATACGTACGCTCTAAAATATTCAAAGTGGTAAAATATTGGGTGAATTAAATCCACGTTAGAACAGTTGAGAATCAGTTCAGTCTAATTGACACAACACACAACCATAGGTTTCTTTGTTTTGTTCCTGAATGACATAAACCATGTATTTCATTTTGTGTATGCCGTGTAAAATGTGGGAATATTTACACTCCTTTTTAGACATCCTGACTTCAAAATTGATTTCTATTGTGCTATAACAGTTAAAATAATTGTTTCTAGGTTTATTTGGACTGTCATTATAAAAAGTTAAATGTTAATCGGCGAATCCAAATTATGTAAACTGTTGTCAGTATTTCAGCTTCTACCTACCATCCACTTATATAGTTTAATCTTGATTTATCGTCTCCTGCAAGCGACTAAGTAAATTTGTTACTACTGAAATATATAATAGAGGCAACATGGATATTTATGATATACGAAGAGTTGGACGTAATCGTCATGCTCATTGCTAATGTATTCATATGAGTGCCAAGCAAACAGACATTGCGATAAAGCCATAATAAGTATAATTGTATTTGTAACCATGGGGGTACGAAGGTACCTATTACATCACTTGAGTATAATAGATGACAGAATGTAACGGTGACATATATGAGAATTTACCAGAAGAATATCGTGTTACTCTCTTCAACTTAATGATGTCATCAATCTTTCACCATTCTTATTTAAGTTAGTTTTTGTAATATTTTCTGTTTATACATATTGATAAACTTCTGTGTTTAAAATATATTTTACGTATTTATTAATACCTATAATTTTCTGAGTTTTCGTTTTAATTAGGTCATAGTGCTATAAACAATTAAATATCAAATGTGTTTTAACATTCAGACACAACTAGTGAGGCTTTCATTCACTAATCATAAAATTCCAGACACACCAGACTCACAATACGCTTCATGAACAGATGCCCAAAAATATAAAATCTTTGCCTTAAAAAAAAATTTAATGTTAATTTACAATCAAGTCCTAAATTATTTATATATAAAGATTTTCAATACGAGCTATGTAAATTCACTGTTTTAAAATGTTTTAGCTACTCAGTTAAATGAATTAGTATCATTTTCTTATTTTCTATAAATATATCTAATAAATTATTTTAATTTGTATAGGCAAATATCATAATTGATATTATTATCCGGTTGTATGTTTACCAAAGTTTGGGTTCATTTTACTGTCATCTAGTGAAAATGTAAGAAATTACATTAATACTAGTAAATTATTAAAATAATTTTGATAACACCACGTAGTATAATAATAATAAATTACTTACACCAAAACCAATAATTCTAGTCTTTTTTCATGGCTTGTATATGGAGGGGAAGTATTTCGGTTTCCCAAAGACTAAATCCATTGTAACTCCTTCATTTTTAATTAAAATGCTGCTAATTTCATTATGTGAGCAGAGCTACTTTGCATGTTTTCAAACAATGATTTTACGAGAAGAAATAAAAATTAATATTCTAGCTTTATTTTATTTTTTATGTAAATATAAATTAAGCTTTGTAAAGTTATAACGATAATTAGTCAACTAGTTTAAATTATTTATAAAATGTACATTGTACATAGTACATATTCCAAACTTCATAATTAAAGTAGTTACTAAGTATTACTAACACGAGAATGTCTCAGTTTTTTTACAAAAAATCATTTAAAAGAATAATAAATATACAAAATACAAATCCTTTATTTTGTTTAAACACGCTGCTCTTAAAAATATCCAATGAATTTAGTGTTTGGGACACTGAAAGTTTTCCCACTATATCAGACAAAAGAAAAGAAACCAGCGTTATTGTTTGTACTACAAATGATTTATTATTCAACGAGGACAAAAGCTATCCACAACAGACTTGTATCAGTATTGTTTCACAACAAAGAGGTTCTTATCAGCAACAACAACTTTGAAATAAACGTCTCGCTACGCCTTTAATGGGAAATTAAGTTATTTTAAGTTTTGTGGTTTTCCAATAATATGCCCTCGATGACTTGTATGATTTATATTTAATTATTTTACACTTTAGACTGTAATACAACGGGTACCAGTATATACATTTTATAAAATAATAAAAGTGTGCTTTTTTCAAGTAATCCTAAAACTACTTAACGTTCGTAGGGCTCGTGTTTTCATCATTCGTGCCATTTTCTATATTTTGATGCATAGAAATGTTATTTGAAAATAAAAAAATAATGGTAACTCTCTCTCGAAAATTTACCGTAGTAATTTTTTAACAAAAACTAGAACACACTGTCGAGACCGGTGTGTTCACTTTGTCAGGTGTCAAGAAAAATGCCTAAGGTATACAGAATAAAAATCGAAAACCAACAAAAACATGTAATAAACTCCAAGTAATACTTGGCTGCAGAAACGTGTACGTCTAAAATTAAATGCATGCCTTATAATAATGTTACATAATGTAATAAACATTACATAATAATCTATACAAATATATGAAAATCTTTTAACCTTTTAAATTGTCCAATCTTCAGTTTGGTTTTTTTCCTTGAAAGAGGCAAAATTTGCTATTGTTCAAACAAGTGCCAACCGAAAGTTAAATAGTTTATAAATAATTTGATCAAAACTACAATCGATGGTAATAACGCTTATTATTAAGGGACGCCTTGTGATTTAATTCAAAATTAAACTCGTTTGACACTTAAGTATCATATAAATATTAAACTTTCAATTAAAATAATTTTCTATTGCACAATTTATCACTACATGAAGGTCTTATGTCTTGAACAATAAATAATACTTCAAGTACAAATTGTAAAAGGTTCACGAGTAAGCTAAATCTTATTGGATCTCTTTGAATGAATATAGAACTAATACATGAGACATAAATTACAAGAAAAGTGAATAGCTTTAATGGCATTGAGTTACCCCGTGTTTTAAAATGTTGCGTTTTTTAGAGCAAAAAGTGTATTAATTGATAGAAAGGATTAATTCTATAAAGAATCATGTCCAATCATGAAATAAGCCTGAGCATCATTGAAGCCCATAATTCAGTAGGCTTTAGCCTTTATACAGAATTTATCAATTCCTGTTGTGTCTGCCAGGGAGGTGTACAACTTTCTCATCTGTATGATTGTCTGTCTATTTATCCGCAAGACATTTCGAGAGTGAAATGATGTATAGACTTGTAATTTGGCATTGGAGCATTCGAAGCCTGTTGTTACACGTCACATGGTGTGACGTACTCGTACCTTGTATATATGTTATATGGGCAATTACTAGTTCTATTTTTAAACATCCATTAACTTGAATATTGTGTGGCAATGTTTAATAATGTTGATGTTAGGATGTACTGAATCTTATCTTCTATGAAGTATGTGTTATAAATCTTGTAGAAAATTGTCTTCCAAATATTATTGTAGTACCCTAAAACAAATTTAAAGAAACGTTTGACACAAAATCTAGCATCATTCCGCTACCGGCTCGTAATCCTAAATTTTAGACTACGATAAAAATAATTTGCTACTTTTTTTGTAAATATACTTGTACCAAGTGGACGTAGTCAAGCGAGAAATTGTAGCACAGAGAACAGTTATTTTAAATAGAATTTTAAAAAAGAGTAGAGAATACCTGCGAAATCTACAAGTGCTTTCATTATGGATATTAGATTAAATGAGGAAACGATAAAAATAATTACTTTCCTGAACTATGTATTATTCTCTTAATAGCTATTGGCCATGGTTATGCATTCAATTTTTAAAACCAAAGTTCCTACAGTTAGTCAATGCACTTATCACGTAATGTGATAGGGGTCTATGATCTTTTCCAAACACAAGTGGTCATACACCAGGTAGTCTACATATTATTTAAGTGTCTATGGTTAAGAGGATTAGAGCAAAATGGACTCATCAGGTTTTGTTCGTGTGGGAGCATTTTTGCTTCAAATAGTATAAGTTTTATTTCCTAGTCAAGAAAATTATGGTTTACCAAGTGTATTTAAATATCTTACAAAGTATTTAAATAATTTACATTTTCAAGTGGTCTGAGTAACTGAGTTTCGTATTCACATATCGTACAGAGTGGAACAGAACTAATGTTTTGCTCTTAAGATTATACTGTTAGACATGTATAATTTAATAAGAACAATATTAAACTTAAAATAGTTTAACAAATTGACTTAAGCCGTGGAATTACACAAGGTGACGTATAAACTTATTAATGCGAAGTAAATTATTTTTACGTACATTAAATTTGTATGATTTGTTCAGAGAACTGAATCTGAAATTATTTTATACTTAATCGTTTACACATTCAAAAGATGTTACTTAAACCGCGTTTAATAAGGTAAAGCTGAAGGTCATTTGTTCTTTGGCTCCTAAGAGCAGCTAAAAACGATTTTGAGTTTCATATCTCATAAGAGCAATGTGAAGCCTCACGCACTTATACGCCCTAATTTTGTATGTCAGCATCGAGGGGTATATCTCATTATGAAGTTATTACCTATCAATCAAATCACTTTAAAGTTGTTTCTTATAATGTTTATACTTTTTTTAACATCTATATGTTGAGTTTTTTTTTATTAATCATCATAAGTTTAAACAGTCGTTGAATGCATGCTAATTTATACATTGAAAATTAGATCCATTCTGTAATTTTTCGACTGAAAATAAGGATAAAAATTTAATAAGGTTAAAAAAAACCAAGCAGGCCACCACTTCAGTCGTCTTTTAAGTTACATCGTTCAACTATTACACGAATAACGTTGTACGGCCAATAAGAAGTAATAATCACGTACAGAAGCCTAAAATAACTCCTCTATTACCGAATAACCTTATTATTTTTCTGTTGCGCAATCGTATCCATTATCATAGAAGTCACTAACGAGACTTACTCTATTCTGGAACATAAAGTAATTTAATCCTTAGTCCAAAGACACATTTGATAATGCTAAAATATTTAAGCAGTAAACGAGAACATAAGTAACAGTGAGTTAAAAAAGTGATTTTTTTTTTGTACTTGTAAAGCATAAGGTCTACTCTCAAACGTAAGATATCTGAACTGTGCAAAAATTAGTCTCTGATATGCAAGTGTATGTGTTGAACGTCATCCACGATTCGATCAGTATATGAAGTGTTAAAAAATAGTGGTTAACAAGTGGATGCCCCGTAACTTGTACATGTACAACAAACACAAATGAAACTGCAACAAGATAATTTGCTCTAAATAGTTTTTGAAACATCAAAAATTCTTCATCGCATAAAAATCTACTATTCAAAAATATTAGGCTATTTATCCGGCTGAGGAATCGATCAGAATGAAAACAAAAACGTAATGATACTTATCTCTTGCATACGTCAATGACGACAGATGCTTGAAAAAAACTCTGTTAACTCCTCACATATGAATGTAATACTCAGTTAACCAATTTATGGTTGAAAAAATTAACGTTACGAAAGGATGCATGCAGTGTTGTCAACCACCTCTGTCATATCAGTGATGGTACACGACAAATCATTACACATATTTTTTACCAAAATAATGACAGAGTCTACATGGCTCAATAGCCAGTTTGTTTATTTATCACCAGAGCTGTTTGCATGAAATAAATCCTGATGATTGATCATGGTTTATTTAACCCCAAATTAACTGCATTTGATTGTTATTCCTGTGACCAATCACTTATTTTCAATGCTTGAAAATTATTTAGTTCTGAATGATTAGCTGTTAATTTAGAACAATCACCATACACATTCCGAGATTTGGAAATTACAATATTACATTTATAAACTGTAGTATTTTGAAACTACGTAGTTTATATTATTAGCCATAACTTTTAAATATCTCAAGTAACATTGTTCACTATTAATAAGTGTAGTACATTTAGGAAATAAATCATGAGTAATATATTAAGCTTAATATATTATGGAGAAGACCTTAGGTAAATTTTCTACACACTGCACGTCCTAATTGACTTAATTATCCTGAATATTTGATACAAAGAGCAACAAAACACATTTGTATTTAGTACTAGCAGTTAAACGCAGCTATTTGTAGGCTTTGCTCGTGGATGAGAACTACAGGTCTTTGCATTTTTGTTCCACATTTCGCTTTGCTTTGTTTTCTGATCTGAGAATATATATATATATATATATATATATATATATATATATATATATATATATATATATATATACAGGGAAGCTTGCTTCCGTCAAAAGACGACAAGACGAGTTTTATAATAAACTTTGAGTTTATAGTAAAAGTTAGATAGTCAATTTTGTCTTTTATATTTACACTACAGTACTAACCAAGTACTAAATACCTAATGTTTGCTAACACGCACAGTTAAAAGTATGTTTTCATTAAAGCCTTTAATTTTCTGATCTTTACTTTTTCTTACTCTATGCTAAATATCGGTAGCAGAGTAGGAAGATATAAGAAGTGATGTTACTATCAAGCTTACTCTATGCTCTGTTATCCGCATTCCACTACTGATATACTTAATATTTTAAAATATTAAAATTTTAACAATGTAAAAATAACAACATAAAAACACAAAACAACGAACGTTTTTTTTTGTTGTTTTAGGGGGGCCTCTTCAACGAACATTAGCTAAAATATAAAAGAGTGTTTTAAATTCTCAACAGCTGTTTATTTTCATTATTATTCTAAATTCTAAAGAGTTCTGGGAAATCGTTCTACCCTTTTCAAATTTGCCATTCTTAAAATCAAAGTAAATTCCTCCTTAGTGTAAGCATTTATAATATAATATGATGAAACCGTGTGATATTTTGCAAATAGGAATACACATATCAGATATATATTATTTGAGTAGGCTATCCAAGGTTAAGAGAATAAAAGGTTAAATCAATTTTGACTGGATCTACATATAAGACTTGAAACCCTAATTTCATTCCAAAGTGTGAACTTTAGTCTGTTTAAATTCAATTTTTGTCTAAGATATTTCAAGTTCCATAATTATAGTTTGCTCCTTTTTCCTGATTAGTAAATGATATAATACGCTGAAAACTTACTGTGGGTAAAAAAAGACAGTTCCCTCCATTTAAATAAATAAACTTGCGGGGACCTTTGTTTACGGTCTCACAGTTGATTTTGTTTCTTGTAATAAAAAATATATGATGGTTTTCAGGATCTATTTGGGTTAGAGAGGGTCTACTGCCAGCAATTCTACTGTGTCCATCTCTGGTCAAAGATATTTCAAGTATCATACCTAGAATTTACCGCAATAAAGAAAACACATCGTACGACTAAAATGTTACTGTGGTCAAATGTGTAAATTCACTCCTGGTCTAATTTATTTACGGGTCCACAGCTGAGTATATGTTGGTGCAATGACCAAGAAAATAAATACACATTTAGGGTTTAGGAATCTAACTTAGAATAAAAAGACTTTGATAAAGAATTATCTGTTTCCATTGCTTATGGTCTGCTTCCGGGTTAAGAGTAGGAGTGTACGTTCAGTTTGATACACCCTAAGCTGTTTTAACAATGCCGTACACAATGTCAGAGTTGCCAATCAGTTTCGATTATCTTACGAGTATTTTACAAACATTCACTGCTTTCATTTTTATGATGGGTTTTATTTATAACAGCGTTTAAATATTGAGTTGTAATTATTTATATTTATTTGCTGAGTGTTGTTTTTAGGCTTAAGTGAGATGTTTTGTTAATGATTTCAAATAAAGAAAAAAACAGTCTAAAAAGTTGTACATATTCAGAATTCATTTAAATACATATAATAGTTTCACTCTTACAATGTTTATGTAGATACATTTATTTAGTGTGTATTTCCTTTTAAAAACTATTATTACATTAGTTCATTAGTTAAAAACATAAAACCAATTCAATAGTTTAAGACAACAGATATATATATATATATATATATATATATATATATATATATATATATATATATATATATACCCCTACGATAGAAGGGGTTTTTTTACTTCAATGATTATTGACTATATTCATAAAACTATATTTTTAGGATGGATCTTGTATATTAATTACTAATAGCCAGCCGGAGACTCCGATGCACTATGTTAGGTGTTGTTATGTGATGATTTTAATCCTTCACTACGTGGTACAAAATAAATTTATGTCCGCACTTACAAGCAAGTATAAAACAATTTGAAGTACAAATTTAAATATATTTATTTGCTATAATGCAATCCAAATAATTTCTACAAAAGAGCAAAGAGCTACTGATAGGGACTAGAGCTACAAAGGTAATGGACTAACGCGCTATTGTCTCTGACAACAAAGGCACTAAAGTGGATAACGCACGGCATCATGAAGCTTCGCGGACCGTTCGTCGCTCATTTAGGTGCTTTTATAAAGTGATCCTGCATAATTCAGACCTCACTGAAACTTTTTAGGCAATCATGTTCTAATGAAATGATTAAATTTCTAACAGACCTACCCTTTTCAACGGTAAAAATACTGCGTTTATCATGTCATTCGAATTGTAAAGACAATTTAGACTCAATCTCGGTTGTGATTATATTATTATTACATAGCCATTAAGATTTACTATATCATTACTGATCTAAAAAATATTACTAATGAAATTAACCAAGCATTAAACAATGTCTGTAATAAGTCAGTAATATTTCACATTCCATGATCCTGAAATTATTTTGAAACGAATCCTATTATTTCCAATAGAATGAAAAACATGATTCCAACATATTCTAAAATATTTTAATTATACATTTGCTTAGAGTTTCACATGTTAGTATTGTTCTCATCTTATGGAACGAGAAACAAATTTTATTGATTAAAAAGGACGAAACAAAATTAAACATTTTAACTCTTGTATGAGTGGTTGCTGCCTCGTTATACATATTAAACAGTGAAGTAGACACAGCTTAAATTCGAAAGTAGAAACAAGACATTTAGGCTCATAAATCTAAATATTAACCTAGGTTTCAATAGTATTTCATAAGGTAGAGGTGTCATTAGATAACTTCCGGACAACGTGGTTCTTAAAACCCTGTTAAATTATAGTACAACGTCTCTAGAATAACCATACCCTATAAGTCTAACAATTTTAGAATCATTACATTAGACTGTATACACGTGTGACATTTTGAAATTTATATTTAAGTAATAATAATATTCCAGATAAAGTATTATTTTTAACATCTATTGTTCATAAATTCACATCCTCACTGTAAAACATTTATTCTTAAAAAAAATGTTTTTCAAATCTACTCAATTCTGTTATAAAGAAAAAGTGTGCACAGGCAATGGTTATCAAGTTACCAAGCTTGAGGCAACTCTACTTGACGAATGTTATTGGCGGAAAGCCGCCACCTGGTGATTTCCACGGGAAATAACGCTCACATCAAAAATTCTGCAGAAAATTACACGGCGAGAGATTTCATTTTCCCATGTAATATTTCTCTATTGATACATTAATACGCTTTCAGAGTTGGTGGTATTGAATTATAAACTGTACATTAATATGAACTAGAGACTAACTTATGGATAGTTTTGTAATTTTTATTAAAACCAGCCTTCTGTCTATTTTACGAATAGGTTTATAAATATAAATTAGCAGTGTTATATTTTTCTTATTAGTTTCAAAATCACTGGTTCTGTCGGAGAGATTAAATAAATTTAGTATCAAATGTACGTATAACTAAATGTTTAGGGTCCAATACCAATAATCTTTTCTATATTTAGCATTCCTGCTATATTAAATGCACTGTGATGCTAAATTATACGCAATGTACATATATTAAATTAACACAGGAAATCTTAATTGTATTTCATATTTACTATCTTACCATACATGATGAAATAATCGTAAATTAAAAACATTAAGTTTAAATGTGTTATACCTTACTTCTATAAAAATATGTTATATGTATGTATCAACCTTTTTAGGCGTACCTGTTTACTTAAACAATATTATATTTTTCGGTAAAAGATCCAAAGACTTAAGAATTAAGAATATTGTAGTTGATAAACAAAAGAACTAGAGTAGAATAGAACTATAACGATAGAATAAGAGGAACTTATACAAATCGCGAGGAAAAGGCGATAACTGAGCCAAATTCTCAGTGAAGAAGGAGCGCCACACAGCACAGTCACACCACTCCCACGGCTGAGGTAATCCGTTCGTGAATTATTCAGCAGCATCCTCCACACACCCCTTGCTGAACAGTCTTTCAGCGTTATTACGTTCAATAACATATTTAGAGGGAATTGGAGCGTCCCGTGCTGCTTCTACAGAAATTAAAATAACACAATAATATAAATGGGACTGAACAGACAATTGTAATAATTTAAAACTACGTTTGACCAAATAAATAATAACATATGTAATTATTCAATTAAAAATCTAAGCTACTATAACGTTATTAATGTAATTTTTGTAAGTTCAATAAAACAGAATTGAAAGTTACAGTTAATTGAGTCACAACACTGAAATAGTATAACTTGTACCGTTAGTTAGTTCCATTTTATATAATGCAACATTTCACAACCTAGTTAGCCAGTACAACTTAATATTATTTTTTATCCAATGTTCCGGAACTAAATTATCGGCGGACTAACTACCTAATTGGCACGCGTATAAATATTTTATTGTAACCCTTCGTAGCAGCCCAACTACGTGACCGATTTCACCGCGCGCGCTATGTCCGCGAGCTCACGTATTATTTGAGTAGATGGCTACCACTTCCATAACTTCTACTCCTCTTCTAGTAATTACCGACTAGAAATAACCCTTCTTAGACTACAGCTTCAATGTCTCGTGCCAAGACACCGACGCCCGGGTTGTGAGTTTACATATTGCGAAGGGAAGTAAAATCTTAAAGTTTTATGAAGTAAAATATCAAAGGCATAATTCCATAGAACATTGGATAATTTAGGCCCACCTATCAGATATACATTTTTAGTTCTTGTAGGTACTCTAATTGGCAGCAACGTGGCAAGGCATACATTTAATTAACCAACTAAAAGTGGTGATTATAAGTTTCATTAATTAAATTGAACTTATAAGTAAACTTTGCAATTCGAGTATTTATTACTATGACCTCAGAAGTCACCACCCCCATGTGTTATCGTCATTCGGTACAAACTTCTGCAATTTAGAGGAAACAAAAAGTTAAACTTTAGTGCCTAAACATTATTTAATTCGAGCCCACACTCGAAAACTTAGGACAGTGCCAGAAGTGAAATTTGTCACTTGAAATCTCTTATCACGTCATTCACTGTTATCTGACACTTGCACGTCTCATTCCAGAACAAATACCACGCCGCTGTAAGAACGAAGTGAAATCAGATTCTCCAACAAAATGCAAATAAGAAGCTTTAATTATAAGGTTATTTGCGTAAACATCTAAAACGGAACATTTAAACTAAGTTGTGTGAGTATGTGAAAAGAGGTAACGTCTACTTTTCAGACTTTTCAAGTCACTCCAAAATATCTAATTTATTAATTAATTAATGATTTAAATAAAATTAATAACATTAATATTCCCTGCATAATATAGAACTTGAAGCATTGGAAAACAGTTTTGTAGCGTTTTTAAAGCTACATTGGTTTATATTTTTTATTAAAACTTAAATTAAATGAAAATTTTGGGAACGAAACATTGGGATTTAATTTTAAATTAGATTGTGAAAAGTCAGGGTAAAAACGAACATGTAATCCTTTGGCAAGTTAGTACTGGTAGTTTTAAATTGTTAGGAAGGCGGTTCACTGCCTTGAATTGATTACAACTTGTCTTGTTACGGCTATTGTTCTCCTTGTTTGATACAGCTGGACCAATGAGAGAACACCGCGGAGGTCTAGCAGGATTGATTGAAGGGGGAGAGTATATAAGCGCCAACTCGTAATTTTCGCCCTTCTTTTGGTAATTTTCGTGTATTAAGTTAATTACAGTGCGCCGTGTTTCTTAACTTTTTTCCGCGAGGGATTTTGAGGTAAGCACCAAATTTATTGTACGTTTTATTGAAATAGTCTTTCAGATCTGATATTAAATTAATTTTGTCGTCTTTTTTATAGGTAAAATTACATTCATAGAAACTACAGAGCAATCTGCATAACTAATTCGCGATGATAAATAGAGCGTAATAGAATCATACAAGTTACATTTGGTTCAAACTTTCAAGAAAAGTGTATAAAAATTGAACTTTGTCAATGATTTTAATTGATGTTTTGAAATTTAGTAATTTATTAATATTTAATTGGAACTGTTTTATTGTGAACTGTTAATTGGTAATTAATTGAACTTTAATAATGGTTTGTGAGTGTTGTAATCTGAATTACAAAGACTTGAAAGTTAAGGTTCAACAAGTGGAAAGAGAAGTTTCAATTTTTATTTTGAATTTTGAGTGAACTTAGAAGTGAACATTTTTATTTTAGTTATTTCCAAGTGGTATTTGATTTTTATTTGAAAACTTTATTATTTTATTTCAAAAGAGAGCTCTGATTTTTAGTTTGATATATTTTATTAATATTTTTATTTCTTGCCAAAGGTGCTTTTAAATTTACTAAACGGTTTGTCAATTTTTTTTGGAAAATAGAGTGATGTAAATTCTGAAACTTTGAACTTATTAATTTGCCAGTTTAAAATAAATCCATTTTTTTAATTTAGAACTGTGATTTTTATTTAAGACAAACCAGACAATATTTAATAGTTTAAATATCTAGTAATCAATTTTACTGCGTATTCACTCGGAGCTTACTAATCAAAAAAATATTTTATATCGTCTTGGATGTCTCATTGGTAATTCAAATATTAATATTCTGATATATTAATATCTAAAATCCAAGTCGTTATAAGTTTGCAGCAACTCATGTACTTTCTGTGACATAATCGTAAAATGTATTTTAAACGAATCAATGTAATGTGGGAACTATTTACAAGTAAGTAATCAATAAAAGCGTAACGATAAAAATTAAAAGAAAATTACGTTCAATATATTTTTGACATGATTTATTATATACCAAACTGATGCTGGACTCATTGAAACGAAGATGAACTGAAGCTAAACTCAACAATCACATTAAATACCTTAGTTAAATTAAACTGCGAATTATTTATTAAGCGATCACCAATAACATATCGAGAGATAATACAACAAAGATTAAAATGTATATAGTTTGTGTTATTTAGTACTACTCAATTAATTAGTAATACAATACTTTACCGTAATGATTCATTATTAATCTTCACAATATTTAGATTACTTGACATTTACTACAAACCGTCTAAAGGTGAGACGTTGTTTAAAGGCTCAGGCCAGGATTTACGTCTACATGTATTTTAGTCAGTAATTAAAGATTATAATTTGAATTATATGCATTTGAGGATGGTTATAAAATAGCAGCTTTGCAGCGTGGCAGATGGTTATGTTGACCCATTGGCTCCTGAGTCAAAAGGATGTAACGCTTTGGATGTTTGTATATTTATTCAAACAAAATATTAATGTAACTGTGTAACTATGTTTTCTAACTATGTATGTTCTTTATCTCAGTACTCTAATATACAACATGTACGAGAGGTGTGAAGTCTTGTGCAAAGTTGAGATAAATAAATATAAGAATTACACAAGTAATTATTGTATTTTTCATAATCATGGTAACGATGTAACCATGCAGAATTTTAAAAATAAATTATATGGAAAATATTATTACATTGTGCTTGTTTTCCGTCTACTATTCGCTCGAGGAAAATATGTTGGATTCATCTCTGTTCGATGACTACACACACACACACACACACACACACACACACATATATATATATATATATATATATATATATATATATATATATATATATATATATATATATATACATATATATGTGTGTGTGTTTTGTGTGTTTTCAAACTACATTTGAAATATTTTAAGAATGTTTTACACTTCACTTTACCTTGTGTATATGATCTTGGATATCATCATCATCTAGTAAACGTATGATGAGCAACGAATCATGTATGGTTGTTTTTGGCCGTTAACATAACAATTACCTAGATACATTTGGTGAAAGAGAACAATAGAGCAGCGGTAAACTAGTAAATAGGCCTTTGAATGTTTTTGCAGTAATTACACAAAAACAATTGGCCGAGCGATGGGCACCCGGGTACGCTAAAGAGTAAACCGCTCCATTAAAGTAACGTAAGCTACGAAAATAAAAAAAAATAAGTTTAGAAAATAGATAATAGTTGATTTTCGGGACGGAATTTAGTTTTTTATTGTTAGTTTAATAGAACATTTACCAGTGACCACACGAGCTTTTTATGAAGTGCGTTTGAGAAACTTCTTTACATTAAATGGTTAGATATGTTAAAATAACCTACAATTTTTAGGAAATATCTACAGTATCAGTAGCATCTTTCTGATCATTTATAAATTATAGATGTTTTTGTTAAGAAATTACACAAAAGGTACATAACTCCGGATATTTAACTGATATTATATTAGACTATTACTTCGATTATGTTATAGTTACGTTGTTTAAACCTATGTACGACAAACAACAAATGATAATATTGATTAACAGAAATCACGGCTCCAATGCATACTGGTTAGGATACTCACCCTGTAAGAGAGATATCGGAGTTCGAGTGTTAGCGGGGCGAGTAGCTTTTGTTTATCGATATTTATTGATATGATATAAATATTATTTTGTCTACTGCTAAGTAGCATAAAAACATAAAACCGATATTTGAATTTAATTTTTTAGATATTTAAACGTAACTTGTTTGTAAATAGTAGTGATATTGTTTTAGTTGTTATGTTTATGATTAAAGCTATTTAACAATAAATATGATTAATATGATATTATTATCAAATGTGACAAAATACAAACACCAAAAATACTCGTAAAGAATGTGTTTGAAATTATGAAACGATGTGTGTTCATAATTACACCTACAAAACTAGAATAAATCAACTAACCCAAACTCCTTGACAAAATTAAAAATTATATACGTTTGGTTCTTATGAAATATAATTATTAAAGAATACGCCAAATCAGTTAATATTTTTAAATAATTGCATAATATAATCTTAATTAAAATATAATCCTCAAATAACATTTTTATAGATATAGAATGTACATTTTAATTTAATTCATAAATTAATAAAAATTAGGCGTACAAATGAAAGTAATTCTTTAAACCCAAATATATTTCTGAGTTATAAAAACAAAACAATGTTGAACTTAATTGTTTTCTACAACCTAACGTATAATAATCCAAATGGTCAGTTCTATTCAAGTATTTACTCTCATTTTATTTTATGAAATTGTTACTCAATGGATTGTGGACTGTGTTGGGAGGTAGATGCAATGCTGATGTAACTTCTGTGGTCTGTTACGTTACAATCCCGATCTCTAAGCCTTATAAGCCTCTTAGTGACCGCCTTCCGGGTTGCACTGTTGTGGTGAAATTGTGGTAGCAGGAGGGAGGGTGAGTTAATCAATGCTGGCTAATAACAATCGTCTTTGATCAGAAGAATACATATGGCAATAAATCAATTACATGATTTTATAATACAGAAACCAACATTTTTGTTACAATCCAACAGGACCATCTGAAAAGTTGTGTTGTTCATAATAATAATAATAACGTCTTTATTTTCAGCGGTTTTCAACATTACATTGTTGTTTTTGAAAATAACTGAAGTCATACATTTTTAATCGAGGCACATACAAATCTATATCATCATCCGAGAAATATAAAATTAAACTAATCTAGCCTAACTTAAACTAATCTAATACATTACACAGCTATTTAGAGGTGAAACACTCCTCCTCCAAACCAAGTCTGAGATTGTCCTTAAACGAGGAATATCCGTAAGCCTTTAGACTGTGAGGGACACTGTTGTATATCTGGGGGCCAAAGTATCGAAATCCATTCCTCCCCATCTCCAGCCTGACCCTGGGCACCTCCAGCATGGCGTCCTGCCGAGTGTGACAGTCCCTAATCTCAGCCCGGGTCTGTAGCATCCCCCTGAGGTAAGAGGGTTTTCCCGTCAGCAACACCTTGTGAACAAGGCAAGCCACCTGGAGTTTGAAAATGTACTTTATCGGGAGGATCCTTGCTGTACGGCGATACTGGCTAACGTGATCAAATTTTCTCAGGCCGTACACAAATCTTACAGCAGAGTTCTGTAACCTATCAATCAGGACCGCACCCTCAAGGGTCAATCTTCCCCCAAATACAGGAAGAGCATAAACAATAACTGGGAAAACCACAGCTTTGACAATCTTCAGTTTCACTTCCTCCTGGAGTAACCCCTTAAACCTAAACAACACTCTTAACCTATTCATTACACCACGATTGATATTTTGAACATGGTTCAAGAAGGTTAACTGCTTTTCAAAAGTAACGCCAAGGATTTTTACTGTGAAACCTGCAAAGGAACACCTCCCAAGGAAACTCCCAAGGGTCCATTACCAAGAAAGACTGCATTTGAAGAGGGGTAAAAATTAACAAGTGAACACTTTCTTGGATTCAACTGAAGCCCGTGATCGTCAGCCCAGAGCCTGACCCTCGACAAATCAGCATTAATCTGCTGCATTGCCAAGGAAGACTGTAATGGAGGATATTATAACACAAGCTGAGTGTCATCAGCGTAGGAGTAAAGGGAACAGAATGATAACTCAAGATTAAGATCCGCAGTATACAATAGAAACATAATAGGACCTAAGCAGCTACCCTGAGGAACCCCTGACTCCTTGAGAGCAATCCCTGAAAGACGATCATTCACCCTGGTTACCTGGGTTCTGTCGATCAGATAAGAGCGAAACCACATTGTTGAAACCTGATCAAAACCGTAGTAATGCAGCTTAGCCAAAAACATATCAAAATTCACTGAATCGAATGCATGTGAGAAATCAAGAGCAGCTAAACTACTACAAAAATTCTTATCCCTGGCGGAAAACAGTTGGCTTGTCAAACTTAGTAGAGCAGATGTTGTACTGAAATCCTTCCTGAAACCAGACTGACTATCGGGCAAAACACCGCTGCACTCCAGGAAGGAAACCAACTGATTTGTCACAATTCTTTCCAATACCTTAGACAGAACTGGCAAAATGTAAATGGGCCTAAGCTCGGACACACTAGTAGGATTACTATTTTTGGGAAGAGGGATGACCAGGCTTTTGTTCATCTATGTATTGCTCTTGTTATAAAGGTCCTAGAGACTTAAAACTTTCTTGGTAAGTTCCTCTTTGATGGAATCCTATTAATGTTTAGAATAAATAGGTTACAGAGCGGTCTTTCCGTACTTGCAACAACGCTTGATAGAAAGGCCATAGAGAATTGAAAGTTAGTGCACAGTTTCCTCTTAGTCCATAAATGAACCATATTGAAATTTTTAGTGTTAAATCTTGTATTAAAGCAACCAATCCGTCTGTTTAATTAATCTTTATAGAAAAGTCATAAAGACCTCAAACTTGGTACATACTCTTGATACTATTTTTATTGTTCTCTAGTAAACTGTTTGTGAATAAATTAACCAGACATGCAGTTTTTCTTATACCTTCTAGTAGCTTCAGAATTTAAGCAATATAAATTGTAAGTATATTTAGGAACGATGCACTTTACAATGTCTTGATATGATTAAAACAAACAAAAACAGAGAGAAATCTGATATTGGTGTACGTGTACGGTACATTGTAATTGTACAGTAAATCTATCGAATATGATTGCTCATACCTAAATAAATTCTTCAGCACAGAATCTACTTACATACATTAGACTAAAATGTATACTCGTTTTAACAAATATAATACAGCCACTCCTAGTAAGAGGAAAATTCAAAAAATATTACCCAGAATGCACCCTGTTTGAATTTGTAAAGCGTTTTCATCTTAAAGAAGCCAACCTTCTTTAATAGTTTTAACATTACATTTTAACTTATATGAAACTAACTTTAAAATAAATATCTTATTCCTAATAGACTGTATGTTAGTATGGAAAATCAAGAATTTATCAGAGGAGGCCGCAATGTCGACGGCTGTAAGACTACTGTTGAGGGTTTCGGACTAGGCTCGGGCATGTGTGCTGGCTGACAGCAGACAATTCCCACAGCCTCACATTTCCTATTTCCGCTAAACATCTCTTTCCGTTTAAGTTGGGATCCACACTCCTCTTCTCCTTACTCTTCTCCATCATGGCCTCAAGCTATTATCGAGTTCCTCAAGTACCACATCGGTTTTACGGGTCTCTTCTTTGACTGAATGACCAATATACTAAATTATGTATTTTGGGAAGGTTTACAGATATTATTTTCTTCCCTTAACATGACCTTGTGGTCTTGTAAAGTATCTTTATCCTATACCAGTCCTTGTTTAAAGTATTATTCATTGGGAATTAATCTTTTGGTAACTCCAGAATTTCCAAGACCCACAGACTTGAAGATCTTTGAACAACACTACTGTATTTTTGTGACAATTGGCCATATTTATTTCTGAATTTATGTACTAAGATACGTTCTTACCATGACTATGTGATTGTTAAAACAGTTAATTAAATATTTTAACCACCTTAGCAATATATTAATATCACCCATTATTAGCACCTAATATTGTCACTCGTTGAATTAACTTGTAATTAGTACTATAATTACAGTAGATGTGTTGAAATTTCTGTGGTCAAAAATGCTAATTTGAAAACATCAAAAAACACATTCTGTAACAGAATTTTTTTTACACAACTGAAGCAAAGTTATATTAAAAACTGAATTTCGTATTAAATGTAAAAGTGTAAGTATTGTAACTAATTTACTGAAGTTTATGTTCAGTTGAAGAATAGGAACAAAAATAATTTAGTATGTAGAGATAATTTGCTTGAGGAATAGCTCTCTAGTCTTACAAGGTCCAGTACGATGCCACAAAGCCCCTTGTTCCGGTCACGTTCCGGGTTTCAATTCTGCCATGAAATTGAGTTAGTGGGCGAGGTTCCTAAGTATTCTGATATATATTTAATCACTTGTAAAGTCGTGTATATTTGGTTTATCTATGTTCCATACTAGATGTGTACATAAAGTGTTTTTGTAACAATAATAAAAGTGTAAAAGTCACAAATA
Source organism: Homalodisca vitripennis (assembly GCF_021130785.1). Taxonomy (NCBI): domain Eukaryota; kingdom Metazoa; phylum Arthropoda; class Insecta; order Hemiptera; family Cicadellidae; genus Homalodisca; species Homalodisca vitripennis. The sequence goes on from NC_060207.1 coordinate 69,514,342, forward strand.
TAACCTAATACTGCATTAATGTAAATACTTGTCTGTTCAAATGTTAATACTTATACCAGTAACCTACGTATTTGAAATTTAACGTGGCAGCCAAACTTTGAGAATCTAAATATTTACATTAATATTGGTTCACGGTTAATGAAATCACTAAGAGCACTGGCAAAATTTATCAACTGGAGTCTGGAGAGAATTCAGCTAAATATTTGAAATTTTGCAAGATGCTTCAGTTTTATATATATATATATATATATATATATATATATATATATATATATATATATATGTATGTATAAAACATAAATTTGTATCAATGATGATCTATGCCCATCAATGGAAATTGACTGGGTATATCGAGATGGAATTGAGCCGTATACTTGCCGACATTCAATAATAGGCAATCATGGATTTCATGTTTGAGTTCCCTTAATTTCGCCGCTTCAGTACTGTATATAATCGTCGTAGGGATTCATATGAAACAATAACCGATGTTGTTAAAAATGCTTTGTTTTAGTTGTTACATTAATCAAATCAAATTGGAAAACATTTGATAACTGAGAAATTTTATTAACAGTTTATTGAACTATTTTTTCAGAGAACTAAGATGGTCAGAAAAAATATGTTATTAGCCCTCCGAAACCTGGATATCCATTAACACTATTAAGTCGAGGTGAACATTAAAGTGAGTCACACCTGAATGATAGCTTGCGGACCTTTTTAGAACCCTTTTTTTAACATATGCCTATTCCTATTTCTAAAATACCTCCAGGCTATGCCCACTCGTCTTTAATCTTTCTTTTGACTTAATCAGCGAATAGTAAATGTGATTTTTAATACCTGTAAAAGTCTAGAATTATAAGTATAATAACTTAGACACAATTTATTGTTCAAGCAATTTACACTTGATAGTAAATTGCTACTTATCTGTAAGTCAGTTACAATTTGTTTGAAATGATATCTTTCTTGCAGGATATGTTCTTTGCCAGCGGGTTTTTATTGGGATTTTACGAACTGCAGTAAAATGCATTCATATGTGTGTACAAGATACTGACAAGCTAAGGACTTCGTCTATAGCCTCTCTTTTAAGTCTCCAGACTAGCATGAAATAGTTCAACTGTTACTGAAATCATTGGAGTTATCCAACAAAATATCATGAAATATTGCAGATGAATTGGAGACGTTTTTGAGGTACTAATAAAATCAGTTTCACTCTTTGACTTCAGGACCCCATCTTTAAACTTAAACATAAAATGTGTTAAGAGAGTGGAATATCTTTCAGTGACATTCACTTATCTCAGGACTGTTTGACAATTAAAAGGAATATGTTCATGGTGTCCCAGTAGTTTTAATTGAGTGCAAAGTCGCGAGTATCTGATATTTTTCCGTAAAGATTATAAAATGATTGCATGCCAAATATGATTTCACAGGTCATTACATTAAGAACGTATATTTTGTTATGATGATACGTTTGGTTTAGACATTACAACGTGATGATTTATGTTTCAATCAGATTAACTAATCCCTGATAATACAGGAACATATTTAACATTTTATATCTGTATTCATTTAGTGTGATTACTTTATTCTTTTGTGCAATCTCTTGTGGAATTAGATTGAACATATATTATCAATAGTAATTTTACAAATTCTTACTTCACTTAGTATATACCTAATGTATATTTGAGCTAGTATTTTAACACTTTCACTAAGCCTTACTTCCGTGGAGTAACAAAGTACCAGAGCGTTTATTTATCATGCATCGGTCCGAATGAGATTTCATCGCAACAAAAATGGTTCATATTGACAATATATTTATTGAAATTCTTCTTTTTTCAAGGTTGTAAATTTCATTTTTATTCGGTTAATACTTTATTTCATTAGGAAACTTATTTAAGATACCTCATCTAAGGATATAATAAATAGCGATCAATGCTTAACCACGTTAAATAAAAGATTACTGTATTAAGTAATAATTTTCTATTATTTATGAATAGGCAAAATTTCTCAACTGTCGTTGATACTGTATATAATAGAACATATGTTTTCTGGGCAAGAGGGTCAGAAGACGTCGCCTTTGGAAGAAGGTAAGAGAGTCCAATAAATAACTTAACACTCGGTAATGAGAAATTTATAAAATAATTTTTATTTAAATATAAAAATTCACCAATTTTTATTATTTTAATAAATATGTATTAAAAACTTTTGACAGTGGCTGCGGCTCGATTTGTGTCATTTTCAATCCAAGATAAGCTGTTACCCATTCATTCGGCCATGTACAGAATATTTATTTCTAATGGTTCTAATATATCATTATTATTTAAAGTAATTGTAATATATGGTAATTTTTATTACAATAAGTAATTGTAATATAATTATTACAATCAATGCACAAAAACACAAGAAAATATTTTGGATTTTATTATCATTATTAAACATTTCTAAAAGCATATATAAAACCAAAAGTACAATTAATTTATTAAATTAGGGATACCTCTCACAGCCTGCAAACAATTATGCAGGGAATAAATTTCCCCTGGCAGGCAAAAGAGAAATTGTGTCAGTCTACTGAGTGACTGGATAGGCCTCACTGATCAGAAGATAATCTATTAGGGGAAGAGAGGTCAAGTAAAATGAACGAATAAGATTAGTAACTCCAGGTTTCCTGTTTTTATATGATTTTTATACCTCAACAAGCAACTTTTAATATCAACATATTTTGAAAATGTCTCATACTTTGCAAGAGTCGGTTACATTTATGACTATGTTTAAAACACACTAATATTTATTACAAACTTCAATAAATATCTTGTACGAGGGACCTCCATAAACAATTTTGTATTGTATAACCATCTATATTTTTAATAATTTTAATACGATAAACATTATTTTTGTTTAGTTAAAATATCATGAATGAAATACGTATGATGTTACGACAATATATACTAATAAACGTTTGGATCAATACACGTTGCCTCTAAGCCATATACTAAGAATAGCGACCGATAATATGATTTTACCTGTAACCATTTGTTATATAAAATGAACACACGCAATACGAATATGTAAAAAAACATAATTTTGTACCCAGGATGATAATAGTTAACTTAAATACTAACAACTAGATATTGATTTTTATTTATAGCTGTGTTTCAGAAATAGATGTTAATAATTGTTTTTATGTTAAAAAATATACATTGTATAGTGACAAATTAATATTTTAATAAATAGATTTTTGATTTACTATGATTACAGAAAAGTGTTTGGAAAGCTTAATTTATTCTGAGTTTTCAGAACAGGAATGTTACTGTTCTTAAAACAATTGGCCGAATGAAATATTTGCGAGTTCTATCTGCAGTCATTAGAGAAGTTTCAACTTGGAGTGAAACTTTAAACCGTCTTTGCTCATCCTCCCATTCGCGACAAAACAATGAGTTTGACGGAGTGTGCATTTTACTTTGTGGTTGGTAAAGAGCTGCCAGGAAACCATTTATCGTTTATAATTAATTGCTAATGAAACATAAATGGAAATATACGCGTTTATTAACGAAAGACTAAATACTTACTGTCATTTTAAAGTTAAAAGCTAATGAATCTTCTTTAGAAAAACCCAATGAAAGAGAAAGAAAGATTGAGAATAGCTCAGTGAACATACTTATTTTTCCACATAAATAAAAATAATACACTGAAAAAATAAGCCAGCTGTTGTGGCGTCCATCTTGATTTAGCATCGTGAGAACTTTAAATTTTAAACAGATTATGGCAGTATTTAAAGTATTGTGTAATATACCAGTCACAGAATTTTGAGAGAAGTCCCACTTTGGAGCTATGATCAATAACCATATAAAGCCTTTTCTATATTTTTACCATTTTACTGGTTGAATGTTAAAATATATTTAATGTTTTTGGAAATTATATTTTAAATAATTATAAAGCATATTCTTCACACGAAAAAATAAAACGCATTTAGATACTGTTAACCATATCTTTAAAATCATAAATATCCCACAATTCCACGTCCACATGTTTTCAGATTTCTAGATTTGTCTGTAAGTTTTAATGGCTTATTCGGAGATATCTTATGATTTGTTATGAACATTAGCTTGCATAAGCTATATGGCAGACCAGTTTAATCAGTAAATTTTATATGATTGTTACAAGTATCCAGTCCTTCAAACGCGAGGTTTCGGTGAATGTTTTAGGTCAAAATAAAAAAAAATCATAAAGAGAATAGTTCCATCTTGCTTTTTTTACTGTATGTCTCCAAGTGTTAATATAAAACATTTTATTAAAGGTATAGCATTCGAAACTTGAAAAAGTGAAACCTAATTGAAATCTGTTTGCAAAGAGGTTTGAAAAAATATGCGCCAGGTTATAGCGGCCATAAATAAATCACATGTGTTACATTTAGATAAACATTGTAGTGACGGTATAAAAATTAACAGTGATAAATGTTTTAGTGAACGCTGTCCACACAAAAAATACACTTCTGTTAGTTAATAAGCAATGTTTGCAAGTTGACATTTCTGCCTCATTGTTGTCAATTCTACTGCATGTATTACATGTTGTTTTGCTAAATCGTTCTTTAAATGTTGTATTACTTTTTAAATAATATAATATAATATTTATTAAATTCACACAATTATATTATTATATTTTTCGTTCTTTAAATGTGTTGAGTTAAAACCAACAGTCACTTATTAAGTTCGGCTCATAGATGTAGAAATACATAATTTGTATGCTGTCGTCAGTTATCTGTGAAACTCCCTGGCTGGTATTGCGTAGGTTATGTATTTAGCGTCACACATTATACTGCATTGTGTACGTCAGTTTGACAATGAATATCTAGGGACGTTGTTCACATCACCAATCCTGCTTGCAAAAGGTATCCAACCGAGAGTTCTTTTTCAGAAGTATATTCATATTACAGATTTCCAATATTGATAAAATATTTCATCAGTAAGTAGTACAATTTAATATTAAAGCTAGCATTAAACCCTACGGGAAACCGTGAAGATCACACATCTAAAGCAACTTACAGCTACAACTAAATCGTTTGCAGTTTAGCTGCGTTGTGTCAGACCAAATTATACATTCCCTTGTGAATACTTTTATTTTGTTACATATATAAAGCACTGAACATACATATTTTACAATTCATAATTTTACATTTTGATACACGTACATTAATTATTGTAAAGCATTAAGTAACCGCACTTTTGAAGGGTTATTACAAAGATATTCCTTCTTGTAGAGATTTTTTTTAAATTGTATGCAGTTTGACGTGAATTCAATATATTTAATGAGCTTTTAATCATTGAGGCATTCTCAAGTTGTGTGATCCAGTTCAAAAACTTCCAGAGTTTATATATTGATAGAGAAATAGTAACAAACAATAAATTATCTTCGATCACTTGAATTAACACCGTCACGAAATTTATATAAAAGCTAAATACTGATTAACTAATTAAATTATATAAGCCTGAAATATATCAAATGATTTATGTCAGATGATAGATTATTTTCTTAACTCAATTCACCCCATTTAAAAAATTCAGGGAATATCTGAAAGAATGTTCTGATTCTGATATTTCAGACAAGAAAATGTTTCTTCAATTTTGGAATATTTATGAACAAAACAATTCCTCAGTTCTGCCATTACAAAAGTTTTAACGAATGAAGGAACACCAAGACTTGTATGCTTATTAGTCCATTCACGCCGTAACAATACGCTTGCCGGAGCGTGCATTTTACTTTGAGGTTGGCAGAGAGCTTCAAGGACATTGTTTATCGTTTCAGGAGCTGCTAATTCCATTCAACTCAAAAACGAAAACAAATATATTTATTAACAATTTTAAGAACAATATTCAACTGTTTCAACTACTTTTATATCATACTGATTTAATTCTTATCCACACTTAACGGAACAGTATTAGAAAAAATACATTAAGTCACTCCTTGTATGTTTATAAATATCTCAATTAGATGTGCCGTTACAATCACGTTTTAAAACTAGAATATACATTACCCCAGCCTTTTAGCAGTTTTTCCTCTCAGCAGCAAAAATAAGGTCACAAAGTAGGATACTTATAGAACTATAAACTACACACATTTCCATCATCCTGTCACTACTGACGCCGTGTAGGAAACATGGTTAATCTTGTAATTTCATCGATTGTTGTTGGATTTTAGCAGTATCTGGTCGTATTTGATTAAAATATGTCCGTTAGGTTCAGCTTGTAAGACATACGTAATTATTAGTATAGCAAAATTCATAGAATCAATGTACAGATAGTTGCTGGAAAGGAAGTCTTGTATTACAATTCGAAACAAACATCGTCCGGATGTAAGTGGATACGCACATCCGCCCAGACACCGATGATGAACAAACAGGAAATGCTTGTTTAAGCAGCGGAAATGCTTATTTCTAAAAGTCATGCTACCATGTAAGGGACAGCCATGCTGATGTGAAAAATTGGTACTCACCAATTATGATGGAAAGATTTGGCATAGGCGTGGTCATGGAGAGCTAGGGGGGAGAAGAACATCAAAAATGAGGAACAACGAGGGAGAGGAGGAAGTCGAGGACGGGATTCGAAAAGCGACATTCGGGAGTGCCAGTGCTTATGTTCGTGTGCGGGGAAAAATCTTTTAGGCGTAATAAGTGTCAAGTGCAAACAAATGTAAGTTAAGATAATCTTGTATTTAATTTTAGGAACGTAGTATTATATATCAGGGTTCATTCATCATTTTAATACGTCACATTTACAATTCCTAGGTACCTGTACATAAAGTAATGAAAATAAAAGATTATAATGTGTAGAAATCAAAATGAATAGTTTAATATTGAAATTCATATTTTCTTATTTCATATATTTTATTTAAATGTTCTCAATTAGGAAAAGTCACTCATTTGTATTAACCGTGTAAATTTATGTAAATGTTTAAATATTTTAAAAGAACGTTAGTTCATAAACACATATTTATTGCAACACTACAAAAATAATTACTAATAAATGTTATAGTTAGATAAATTAAACATAAATTATAATGAATAATTTAATATTAAACATAATTGGTATTAAAGATTGTGTTCAATGTGTCGGTTGACGTTATCCATTGTAATTTAAATTTTAATCAATATAATGAGATGCTATTACGAATAAAATATGTGTTGGTTCATTTGAGGGTGTTGTATTGCCAATCGAACCTATTATTTAAATCCTCTCACAACAGCCCTTGCTCATAATACATATAGGCTATATTTCACAACCTTAGTCTAAACAAACCAACCTTACAAACCTTACAAGCTAAACACATAGGAGAATTTGTCTACTTTTGTCGAGGTCCCTTTAAATATGAAGCCAGAAAGTGATAAACAAAAATTGTCCTAAGATGATTATTGTCAGGTATGGGTTGAAAAATAAGCATCAGAAATGTATTAAAATTTAAATGACCAGTCGCACACAACATCTATTATACTCATTTGGGTTTTCACTCACGGTATCAGTGGTTTTATCCTCCTGTTGTCATATATTAATACAATTAGGACTAATTAAATTTTGAGATCAAGTCATACAATTACCCTATCAAAATATATCTAAATGCCTTTAAAATAACAACTGCTAAGATTAACTGATTGCTAAAAACTTTATTTAAATTAATTTTATCAATGAACCTAGTACTTAACTTCAACCTATAATGTGACAACATTCAGTCGGAAATAAGGAGTGTTGAAAAATTTCCAAATGTAATTTAACAACTTTTTGACCATATTAAATATAAATACAAAAAAAAACCTAAGTTTTTACAGTAAACTATCGGTCAGGATGTGATATTGGAAAATAATTACCAAAACTATGAGCTTTAATAGGATACTCACAACGAAAAGTAATTTCTTACGTACCAAAGAAAATTCAATTCCCTTTATTCACTGCTTACATAATAAGTCTTTGCCCTCTATGACCATATTCGGTAGAAAATTGGGTCATGATTTTGAGATCAACTAATAAAAATCAGTATCGTGTGTCAAGTTCTGTAAAATACTCTTTTAAAAACAAACGCCTAGAACTATATCGTTCAACACCTGGCCCTCTTCCCCTTTGACTCCAAAACCTGTTTCTATTACTGAAGAAGGAATGGGAGGGTAGAGAGACATTTATCTGTATGCTATAGACAAATAGTGTACTATTTTAGTTTGAGCTTTTGAAATCAAAACAACAGACAAGTAAAAAAAGTGTTATTCTTGTCAAATCAATGAGATAAAGAGACTAAACTTCTCTTTGCTTATGGTTTGCTGATGCTAATATATGGGATTTCGATTAGGGCGAGAAACCTTTCACAGGTGTATTTGTATACTTATTACGCAATTAACGTATTGACTTTAAATAGATTTATACGAAGATCATTAAAAACATTAAAATATATCCCATTTTTGTTATTATGGTACATTATTTACTTTTTCCTCATTAATACATCATTTCTATACAAATCTATTAGTAGGTATATACACTTTTTTAAGCCATACTTACTTGTAGCATCTTTGATATTTAATAGCCCTAAGTGACAATAATGAGTTTAATAAAATGGAGAGGCTATTTACTATTCAGCCTTATTCTACCCGTTTTCATTAAGCACTGGACTGTGCGAGGATCTTACCAAACATAAAAAAGAGGTGAGTCGGTACAGTACTAGGTCTGATAAAAAGTGTGTGGCCGCAGGGACTGATTTGAGCCTGAGCTATCTCTAACTCAGATTCAATCTCCGACGTCTTAGACTGCGGGAGCATCACCTCTCCCAACCAATGAATTGCACAATTTAGAAATAATAATGTTTTCATTTATATTAGCATTTTTTTCCGTCAAACCAAACAACCAATAATCGATTTTACGAGCGTCAATAATACCTCCTTGTGGGCCAAAATGTAAAGATTTACTGAACCCCACTTTGAGAGACAAACATTCGGATACGATGAATTCCTCACCTGGTTTAGTGCAATGACTCTATATATAACATACAATTTCAATTCGACTATTGCTTCTAATTGCAATCAACACAAATCACATGATTTTCCGTACACCCACCCAATCCAGACAAAACTAGTATAAATACGTATAAATAAAAAAGTGGATAAATGCAAAATATTTATAAAATTAAACATTATATGCAATGCAGTAACAATGTCTGCAATAATCTGATAAAAACATTTAAAAGCCAATACAATGTTTGACATGGCAATGTACCTGGACATGATGGGTAACCAAACAAAATTATCTAAGATAAGCTTTTTATTTCAGTCGCTGCAAACCGTTAGTCCTACACACGCGCCCGATTATTTGTGTCCGTCACGTTTTTGTTAGTAGTTATGTTTTAAATTTGTACTAACAGTTTTTACTAACACATATGCCACTGTCTCGTGTACCGTGCGGTTTTCATTTCAACCTACAACGAAACGCTAATGTACCTGATATTACTCTGTTGACGGAATGCGTTCGAAAAGTCACAACTATAAGGAATCTTCAAAAGGTAAATTTGTACTAACAGTTTTTACTAACACATATGCCACTGTCTCGTGTACCGTGCGGTTTTCATTTCAACCTACAACGAAACGCTAATGTACCTGATATTACTCTGTTGACGGAATGCGTCGAAAAGTCACAACTATAAGGAATCTTCAAAAGGTAAATTTGTACTAACAGTTTTTACTAACACATTATGCCACGGTCTCGTGTACCGTGCGGTTTTCATTTCAACCTACAACGAAACGCTAATGTACCTGATATTACTCTGTTGACGGAATGCGTCGAAAAGTCACAACTATAAGGAATCTTCAAAAGGTAAATTTGTACTAACAGTTTTTACTAACACATATGCCACTGTATCGTGTACCGTGCGGTTTTCATTTCAACCTACAACGAAACGCTAATGTACCTGATATTACTCTGTTGACGGAATGCGTGGAAAAGTCACAACTATAAGGCATCTTCAAAAGGTAAATTTGTACTAACAGTTTTTACTAACACATAATGCCACTGTATCGTGTACCGTGCGGTTTTCATTTCAACCTACAACGAAACGCTAATGTACCTGATATTACTCTGTTGACGGAATGCGTCGAAAAGTCACAACTATAAGGCATCTTCAAAAGGTAAATTTGTACTAACAGTTTTTACTAACACATATGCCACTGTATCGTGTACCGTGCGGTTTTCATTTCAACCTACAACGAAACGCTAATGTACCTTATATTACTCTGTTGACGGAATGCGTCGAAAAGTCACAACTATAAGGCATCTTCAAAAGGTAATTTTTTTATAATTTATTAATGTTAAAGACGTAATTTAAGAAAAAGAATAATAGAAAAACCAACTATATTACGTTTAACGCTCCATCAATACATTTGTATTCCAAACAAACGTTTTAAAATTAATGGGAACATATTGTGATCCTAAAGTAAAGATATAATACATTTAAAATTAACATATGTATTAAAAATAATACAGGTCTTTTAACTTTGTTATTGGAATTTTTAAATTAAAAATGTTACGCGGTTATTTGCAAATTAGACGTACCGACATCTGACAATATAATGACGTTTTGATTCGCGTAATAGAATTTACTTCGTTGTTATGTGTAATCCCCTGTAGGAGTAGTACAGACGGGTTTCATTTCGAACTTACATGTAAGCTATTGGATAATTTGATAACTTCTTATTGCAGTAATGTGTTTGCAAAGTTGACAATAATTTAACCTCTCCTCTTACAAATTTTAACTTTTAAACACATATTCAAGTTATTGTAAAAGTTCAAATAATTTCAATACTCATAAAAATGGTTTTTTGTCCTTTCCAACTGAGGGTAGTTTGCAATTCAAACTTTAAATCATATAATTCTTGTACTGTTTCCAATAAACAGTGGCAGTGGCAGAACTGTACTGTTAACTCAAAATGTCAATAATACCCATCCAAATGTTGTTATCAACCTATTAAAAGAAGTTAAACAGCTAAGATCGACGCTATTCAAAAACATATATACATGTCCTAATATGAAATGGTGGCTAATTTAATATTGTATCCATTTATGTTCTTGACACATACGAATAGTTTATAACTAACATAGAAATGTGTGCTCATTATATCCTTTTACTTCCTCCGTATTTAAATATTAAAACATCACACTTTTTACTTATTTATAGGAATAAGTAAGGTTCCTTATTAATGAATGACAGTTTATTTTGAGGTTTGTCTTGAGAACGGTGATCCCAACCTCATATAATACTGCTAAACAATCCCGGAACATTGAGGGCTCGCCTAAAAGGTATCTTAAGGGCCTGTAACTAAATGAGGAGGTGTATATAGGCGAGACATTATTACTTGCTTGGAGATATTTAAATTTCTACTCCGGAAATATGGGTTTTAACATGAATAAGACACCTTCCCGTTTATCATTCTTGATCATTCAAAGTTTTATGAGGCCAGTGAGGGAGTTTTGGAGCAATCCATATCACTGCAACCCATTTTCTCCCTGTATTTACAAGACTAATGCATTGTATTTCATTTCTAATCAGACACTTAACCTAGACATCAAGATACTTTTCTAAAACTAAATATTTGAATGATTATTAAAATAAACCTTTCCATCATGCTAACTTTGAAGATCACGAAACCTAACAGAGACACTATAGAACATCCTTATAGTACGAGAAGCACCGAAGGATTTTGAGGACAGTTCGATTAAATTACACAAATCTTAAAGAGCATTCTAAAATTACAAACTAGCGGTCTTTGAAGAACGTGAGACTTCTATATGCTATGGTACATGCATATTAATTAATCCTAAGATCAAGTGTTTTGGAGTTATTCGTGGCAGTTATATATTTTGTAGACGTAATTTTAAATACTATTCTGACTTAAATTTATATACTCTATGGCACATTTTGCAGCTCTAGAAAGCATGGTTACGTTGCAAAACATATAATTAATTATATTGCTATATTTAACTCTGTATACATTTGTGATTTTATAAAATATGAAGAACAAAAGTCTATGTTTTTGTATTGATTTTCTAATTCTTAACAATTTATTATTTTAATGAAAGCAACCAACATATTTTTATAGCACATAGATATTTTCACTCTAAAAATGATAAGAAGATTCCAACATTGTCTTATGTTCTTCATATATTGTTTTCGATATTACAAAAATTTAAAAATACCAACTATGAACCGAATATGAAAGACGAGTCGATCGTGTGTTAACTAAAATCTTCGATTAGGTCTCTCACACTACTGTTTTCATTCAAGTGGTAAGGTTTAGAATTTTGTTGCCTTAAGTCAAACATCTGAGCTGTATGTGTAATGGATGAGAACCAGTCATGGCGACATGTTGCAGCGATCCATCAAACTCAGCATAACCTTCTGCTTGCTCCCTAGAGACCTTACTCTGCAACTTGTAGGATTTATTAAGTATTGTACATTAGGAATCGGATTAGAGTTTGGTATAAAAACATCATAACATACATTTGATTATCAGTACATTAAGCTTATTCAGTTTCAAAAACTACTTTAAGGTTCTATAATCAATAAGCTTATTTTGTTATTATATTTAAATTAACATAACTCTTGCTTCACTGAGGTTGCTTGAAAAATTTCAAATCTAAAGCCCATCTTATTCTCTAAATATCCCGTGGACGAATAGACAGACAGACAGAAAAAATTATACAGAAAACAATTTGCATCCCTGAGCAGAAAAAAGATAAATTATATCAGCCTACTAATGATACTAGAATTCAGTTTTGTGATGTCTATATAGAAGTTAAGCTGAATTCATAACCAATTCTTGTAGCTACGAATTGGATTATTTCATTTTCGTTATGAAGGGTTAGTTCATTTTCGAAATAACGTATGGACGGACAGACATATATGAATGTCAGTTTTCCAGCCACTTGATTTAAAGACTTCGCTAACACTCGGCGATTAACAACATAGATGTTAGAACTAAGTTTATGATGAGATGTAAACGTTATTCTTAGACATATTCTAGAAAATGACTTTACAAAAGTCACTGTTTTGTCATTGTATAAACCTTCGAATGAAATATTGGTTAATTAATTAAACTGCTTATTCATTAACACATCAAATTGATGTAGTTAGACATTTTGATATTCACAAATTGCGCGTAACCTCTAGGAAAACCCTCAACTAACTGTAACAATTGTAACAAATTAAAGTTACATCACAGAATACTTGTACTAATTAAAGGTGTTGATTTAGAACCGTTCAAATTAATATTATTTATATTATGTTTCCATTTGCATTGAACAGAACGAAAGTAGCAGTCTCAATATCGATGACGGATATCATACAGCTCTCTCAAAACCACAAAATATAATGCACGCTTTGATAAATGCATTGTTATAGCGAGAAGAGACGGAGCAGCAAATACGATTTGACGTTTCCTTTTATACTAAAACTTTGGTAATGACAACATATTTTTATGGAAAAAAAAATTTCCTGTGTCAAATATCAGTACCAGAGTGAGCTGCCAAAAGAATTTGCGTAATACCATTAAGAGGGAAGAAGTTAATTTAGAATATAATCAGACATAAACCGTAAAGTACATATTTCATTATTTTCTCACAGTTCACTACGGAAACCCAATCAACATGCATGAATTGTATTTGAACAATTTATGTCAAGGTTTCCTTATCTTGTAATTAAAGTATTCACGATGAAATAAACTAATTTAATTGATTATGTATATCGTTTTCTATATTTAGTGTTTTATCCGTTTGTTTCATCCATCAAATGTAAAGAAGGTTATTTAATTTAGTTTTCATTAAGAGATATCAGACCATTCGTTAACGGATAAATGGGTTCCCGTTATTGTTATGCTGAAATCAAACGAACGGTTTCCTCGCAGCTCTTTCTTAACCAGTAAGTAAAATGCACTCGGCGGAAAGGTTATTGCTACGTAACAAATGTTTCGTCATGAGCACAGACGTTTGAAATTATTGCGTTTCAAGTACTTAGAAACTCATGTTAATTCCTGTTGTAAAGAAGTTTCTGAAAAATCGAGGAACAGTGTTAGCTTTAAAAAAAAGTACCGTCAAACCTCATGATCTTATAAGTATTTAAAACAATATTCTGTCAGTGTGTTTAATTTACTTCAATTTCTTACAAGGGTATAATAATAGCTAAATTCAAATTGTTCCAACCTTGAAATATTTAAACATGACTGTTGTCTGTTATCTACATAATAGTATATCCGCACAGAAGATAAATTTACTTTATTTAATTTATCTTACAATAAGGTAGCAAAATCATTGAATATAGAACTAAAAAACAATAAAAAATGTATGAAAACCCTTAATTCTTATTATGGATTAGGAATGTAATGTTAGTAGATTAATGAAATATTAACTGATTAAGAAAATGACATTTTAAAGGCTAAATTACTCATTAAGAGTGCATTAGCTGAAAAGATATACAAGTAAAATAGTCTGAGTAAAACCTATCTAAGGAAACACGTATGGGCTTATTCTGAACTGAATAACATACTTTGCATATTGGAAATTTACAATACTAAAACTATTAAAGTCACTTCCTTTGATCCTATTTCAGATACAAGTTTCGGAGCCGGTTTATGAAAAACAACCACTATTTTTGTATATTAACGTTGATTTAGTATTATAATAATAGTTTTCATCGTGAAGATGTTTAAATTATTTCATATTTATTACACAATTGTGCAGGATGTCTCATTTTACAAGTGTGTCGGTATTCTGAGCCGAATACCGTCAAAAAGTTTTCCTTGTCTTAACTCTGAAGAGTGTAGTTTTTCGATTATGCATTGGAAAATAATATCACAAAACTGAAAAGATTTTATCGTTTTAAATTAAATTAAAAACGAGTCACCTCACAAAACAATGAGTATGTTCCTGAGATTGAGAAACATGGCCACAGGTAGAGTCAATACTCAAATTTCAAAACATGATACTTTAAACGACATAATCTGTACTTTCTCGAAATTGATATTTTGAATATTAACTTGAATATTAGGATTGCTACTGTAAATCTAACTTACTTATTTTATGCAAAGTATTTTCGTTGATTCAATAAGTAGACAAGTAATAGACTGTTTATTCAACGTCATAAAACGTTTGAACTTTTACAAAGAGTAAAGAGGTATTTCACATTTTTATTAATTATGATACAGGCCTGCGTCAATCCTACAAAACAAAAAAGCGATTGAATTAAGTATATTAGAATTAGAAATTCTCGTAAAAACATTTAAACTAGTTTACGATCATACGCGAAAACAAGTTTTCATATTCAGGAAACGCCCTTTGGCACATTTACTTCCCAACAATTTATTAATTTCAATTAATCAATTCAACACGTAAATTTAATAAATAGATTTCCGTTTTTTATAGATCAAAACGTATTATAACTTTTTTTAACAGAAACTGTTATGTGTTAACATAAACATTCCAATATATTTGATAGCAAACGCAGTATCCAGTCCACCAATTACTCAATACTTAAGTACAAAGTATTGCTACGTCTTCTACTTTTAATCACTGCAAACTGGACAGTATTCTTTAATATAATTTAGTGGCTTTGAATTCGAATTTTAATATACCTAGGGATTTACTTCAGTGATGAATCTCTCCATTTCCTAAATACGAGTAGTGTAGTCTAAGTTTCCCAAGAATAACCAATATAAAAATAGAATAAATACTAAATAACAGCTTAGAAGCAATTACAGTAACATTTTACGTTTCAGGAGTAACAAGTAGAATAATAAACAGTTTTGATTTATCTTGTTCTTTGCTTTGAGCTAATTCTGTAACATTTATCTGGAAATCAGGGGAAAGAAGTCTGTGTACACCTTAGATCTAGAGATCTCTTATATTTTTCTAATTATAAACATTAATTTTAAACGTTTTAATGAGTTAGTAAACAAACAGACTAATAAATAGTAATCATCTGCAGTTTATTTCGTGTTTTCAGAAGGTTAAGATACACGTGATAAAGTTACTAGTTGAGGTTAGTTGTTTTTGTAAAACAACGAAGTTAACCTTCAAATTAAATTGTAAAAGAGAGAATTCGAGGATGTAACTCCGTTATTGTATATAATGTATAATTAAAAATAGATTAAAACCTTAAGGTTAGTATTTGGTGTAGCCTTCAAAATAAGGGCTTAAGAAATTAAATTAAGTTTTATCTAGGAGAGGTTCTCTTTTTTAAATCACAGATTTGATAAATTGATACTGTCATTATTTATGCCAGCGAAACCCCTTCTCTCCCCTTCTCTTGGTTATCATAATACCTAATTTGCCACATCATCAAAGGATGGACTATGGAACGAAGTTACAGACATGTATATTATTTTTGTCGGATCTCAATACTTTACTTTTTTACCAAATCAGTAATTAATTCAGTAATCATATGATTACACGCAAATGTAATCTCTCAATATACATGTAGATTGTGTTGTTGACATACTTGTTAGAGTATATATAAAGACCCTTACAACCTCGGAACGATCCGTTTTTTACAGATGAAATTTGAATGAAACTTTTTTAAGAAAAGAACTTGTGGCAGTTGTTAGTATTTCACTTGCAATAATAAACTACCATTCGGTTACACAAACGATCCCTATGTGATAAACCTTTAATCTTTATATGCATTCAGATTAATAAATAATTCCCATTTAATTAGGCAGATTAGGCGTAAATAACTATGTAATGAACAATAACACTAATGAATATAACGTTAAAGAGTACGTGATTCTAATTTTTCTGTAGTTAATATTGAGAAGCAGCAAAATCCATTGTTATGACAAGCCATGAAAATTTACGGACATAATGAAATGTATGGTAAGTAAATGTAAAAAAGCTAAGTAGAATGTAGACAATTTACTATGTGTTTTTATATGATTAAATATGAATGTGACACAAGATTAATTGTATACGATAAACTAATACTGATTGTAACAAACACTAAACCACGCAAATAACAAAACTGATAATAATACAAATGTCTTAATATTAACACAGTGACAGCGGCGTACGACTTGCGGGCATAATCTATGTGAGTCTGTTTGGTGTCAATTAGCATTAACCAGCAGTAAAAAATCGAACTACATTCATTATAGCTAGACAGGTAATGTACAATAATTTAACACGTAGACTGCAGCAGACGCTATACACCGCAATACTGTGTAGCGTACATTCTAGACTAGCAGTAAAGGTGATAAATCAAGTTTAACATATCATGTGATATAGATATCACAATCTACACGTAACAAATACTTAAACGTAACACGATGAAAATATTTAATACGCACGGAATTCTTACCCATATAAAGGCGATTTACAACAAAGTAAAATGCACGCTCCGTTAACCTTGTTCGTGCGTCATAAATGGACGGATGAGCAAAGACGCGAAGTTTCGCTGCCTGTCTAAACTTCTGTAATGATTACAGGCATAACTTGTGAATATTTCATTCGACAAAGTATTTCATGGAAGTCATTTTCTTGCTTTTCACATAATCTGTATAATTTCCCACTACATAATTAGATTTTTTCTTAGAGATTTCATGAAATAAGGAATGCGTATTTTTCTTCTGTATATATCATCAATGAGGAGCATTAAAATATATATTAGCATATATTATATACTAATATATATTTACAGTATATAGTATATAAATATATATATATATATATATATATATATATATATATAATATATATTATAAATAATATATTTATTCACGTAATAACTAATTACCAACTTATTAGCTAAATAGTTAGCTAAATATTAAGTAGAAAGAACAGGTAGATTGTATCATAATAGAACAAAAAATTAATCACTAATTAATTATTAAAAACATAATTTATTAAGTATTCAGACCAACAAATAATAAAAAGAATTATTGAATTGTTTTAGGATCAAAAACCGCACTATTGTATGTCTATAGAAATTTGATAATTATACTATGAATATTTTAGGTATTCTATATTTTATAAATGTATTTTTTATATGAAAAGAAAACTCTATTGAGTTAGTTTTTATAATGATTTAATAAACAATGGCCTAAATACTGTAAAATATCGTAGAAACCATAAAAAATGTTGTACTTTTCGTCATCGAGACAGTCATAAGCTATAATGTTATAGGCTATATATTTTAATAATCTTACTCACTGTATTATTATAGAAAATAATATTTAATTTATCCACCCCTTAGGGGCGGTCTTACTTTCGAGGCTGTACGGGTAGTGGCGACCCCAGGTACCCTAGCTAATGCTCCAGATCCCATTCTCTTCTTGTTCTGGAGGCCTATGGCTGGCACACTTTTCTATGTGTCAGCCTATCTTTCTTCTTCACTCTCTTCTATCTGAGGTAAACTTCCTCAACCCTTCGATTTAGTTTTCCTTTCATTTCTCCCACTAGGGGCCAAGCCACGGTGGAACAGCATAGGCCAGGGCTGAATGGCTGGTGGCAAACCAGTCGTACTATGCGGACTCTGGATACCGGCGACCCTCCAGTTTAAAGCAGCTTACCCAGGCATGCGGGGCTCTGTCTGGGTCGACCTTCCATTCCCTAGCTACTCGTGGGAACATCATGAAGAAAAACAAAAACCAAAACCAACCAACTCTTGAAACAGTTCCTGAAGCTGTTTCTAACCTACCTCTTCCTGCTGAGGTAGCTCCTGAAGCTACCTCGCATACACCATCACCTGGTAACACAACTCAAGAGGTTGTTATGCCAACATCCCTACCTGCTCCTCAACAAAGTTCCTCAAGAACACAGGAGGTTCCAATGCACACTGAAGCTTCCATACATGGCAAGGCTTTATCTGAGGAAGGTAGTACAAGCGCTGAGGAAGCAAAAGCCTTTCAAGATATAGAAGATCAGCTCCTCAACAGCCCAGGCACTCCCATGTCTACAAGTACGCTGGATGATGCCACAGAGCAACTCGGCAACCTCAGAATGAAGAGGCCTAATCTCACCACAGCTCAAAGGAGAGAAGCACTAAAGGCTAAACTTCTTGAAAAGGTGAAGCTTTTGACCCTTCCAAGTGGAGAAGGGGGAAAAAGAACCTAGAACGGCAGGAGGTCTCAACTCCGGGCCCAACTGCGGGTACCAAGGCGGGGGAGGGGTCGGCCAAACGCCCCAGAGGCACCTTGGCCACCCCACCCTCCGTTGAGGGGCCCGCAAAAGAAGGCTAGGAGGGAAACCCAAAAGCAGGAAGCCCACGATCCCGAGGCCTCTGGTAGCACATCCAAGGCTACCTACAGAGAGGTCGCGGCGATCAAAATGGCCATAGCCCTCGAAGGCTACCCGGAGGCCTTCGTACTATGCGGACTCTGGATACCGGCGACCCTCCAGTTTAAAGCAGCTTACCCAGGCATGCGGGGCTCTGTCTGGGTCGACCTTCCATTCCCTAGCTACTCGTGGGAACATCATGAAGAAAAACAAAAACCAAAACCAACCAACTCTTGAAACAGTTCCTGAAGCTGTTTCTAACCTACCTCTTCCTGCTGAGGTAGCTCCTGAAGCTACCTCGCATACACCATCACCTGGTAACACAACTCAAGAGGTTGTTATGCCAACATCCCTACCTGCTCCTCAACAAAGTTCCTCAAGAACACAGGAGGTTCCAATGCACACTGAAGCTTCCATACATGGCAAGGCTTTATCTGAGGAAGGTAGTACAAGCGCTGAGGAAGCAAAAGCCTTTCAAGATATAGAAGATCAGCTCCTCAACAGCCCAGGCACTCCCATGTCTACAAGTACGCTGGATGATGCCACAGAGCAACTCGGCAACCTCAGAATGAAGAGGCCTAATCTCACCACAGCTCAAAGGAGAGAAGCACTAAAGGCTAAACTTCTTGAAAAGGTGAAGCTTTTGACCCTTCCAAGTGGAGAAGGGGGAAAAAGAACCTAGAACGGCAGGAGGTCTCAACTCCGGGCCCAACTGCGGGTACCAAGGCGGGGGAGGGGTCGGCCAAACGCCCCAGAGGCACTTGGCCACCCCACCCTCCGTTGAGGGGCCCGCAAAAGAAGGCTAGGAGGGAAACCCAAAAGCAGGAAGCCCACGATCCCGAGGCCTCTGGTAGCACATCCAAGGCTACCTACAGAGAGGTCGCGGCGATCAAAATGGCCATAGCCCTCGAAGGCTACCCGGAGGCGAAGCTTAGTGCAGAGCAAGGAGAAGCCATCGAGGACGCAATTATGGAAGAAATCCAACCCCTGGAGGATGGTTCCGTTCCATCGTTTGCGGGCACCTACCTAGAGAAAGGTGTTTTAATTGCTTCCTGCATCAACGAGCACACCAAACGTTGGCTGGAAGAAGTAATTCAAAGAACAAAACCTCTGGGAGACGACATCTCTCTGAGAGTGGGTCTACGTAAGGACATCTTGAGGTCCACTAGGGTGTTTTTCAGAGCTTACCCGAAGCTTCTGAAGAAGACACCTGAAAAGGTACTTGAAATGTTTAAAAAGCAGAATCCCAACCTAAACGTAAACGAGTGGAAAAATCCAAGCCAGATCCGAAAGGTTACGGATTCGTCTGTTTCCTGGACGAGGTCTGCTACAAGGCTGTGAAGGCTTTTAACTGTAGAGCCAACCTAGGACTCTGGCAGGTCTCAATTGTCTCCTCGACAGTCAAGGACAATGCCACGAGTCCTACAAATCAACCTACAGCACAGTAGGGCTGCTTCGGCAGCCTTCTGCCAGTTCTTCCTCCAGGAGGGATTTGATCTGGCATTAATTCAAGAACCATGGCTTCACCAAGGGCAAGTAGTGGGCCTAAATGAAACCAAAGGTAAGTTAATTTACTGTACCTCTCTAAGGAATGTCAGCACCTGCATCCTGTTGAAGAGAGGCTTGGATTTTCTAACCCTCAACGAATTCTGCTCCAGAGATCTCACTGTGGGCACACTGACCTGGAAGAATGGAGGCATAGTACAGAGCACAATTGTAGGCTCCGTATACTTGCCATATGATGCCAGGGAACTCCCTCCATCAAGAGACCTAGAGCTCCTGGTGGAAGAAGCACAAGCCAGACATCAACAACTACTTTTAGGTTGTGACGCCAACGCCCATCACTCTTCTGGATGGGGCAGCACCAACACTAACCCCAGAGGTGAGGCACTTTTACAATTTCTTCTAAGTAGGGATCTATTTATATGTAATAATGGTAACCGCCCTACGTTCGTAACACGAATTAGACAGGAAGTTATTGATATAACAATCTGCACACAAGGTATACTTGGAATGGTTGATAATTGGCACGTAAGCGAAGAGGCCTCATTATCAGATCACAGGTATATCCGCTTCAACTTGCAAGATGAAGCTGCAGAGGTCCTCTATCGCAATCCCAGGAGGACTGACTGGTTGGGATATAAGTCTGACCTTCAGTCACAGTTGGGATCGGTAGGCGGAAGGGTGCGATGCTTCACAGACATAGATCAGATAGCTTCTGACCTGCAGAATGCTATAATCAATAGCTTCCACGACAATTGTCCATTGCGACGGGGGAAGAATCGAACCAATATTAAGTGGTGGACTGCGGACCTCGCTCGCAAAAGGGCTAATGTTAGGAAGCTGCACAATCAATGCAAAAGGAGCCGTATCTGGGAGTCCTATCATAGAGCTCTAACAAAATACAGCCTAGCAATCAAAAAGGCAAAACAAAGTTCCTGGAGGCAGTTTACACAGAAGGTAAATGAATTAAGCGCGGCAGCTAGACTGCAACGTTTACTAGCTTCAGGTCCAACCGGTCACTTGGGATCTTTAAGGTCCCAGGGAGGTCAATGCACTTCCGGGTCTAGTGACAGCCTCAAACTTCTCCTTGAGACTCACTTCCCTGATTGGATCTTTGAGAATGACGACACTGGAACGTCTGGTAACCATAAGGCAGGCTCATGGCCAAGAGCTTATCGTGGTAGCTGGGCCATTGCCAGAAGGATTGACACTCTCTCTAAAGCCAAATGGGCAATTTCTAAATTTGCCGCTTTCAAATCTGCAGGAGGGGATGGCATCTATCCGGCCCTGCTTCAACAAGGGCTGGAGAATCTCCTCACTCTTCTATGTGAACTATTCAGGGCGAGCCTAGCTTATGGGTACATACCACAAGTCTGGCGTTTTAACAGGGTGGTCTTTATCCCTAAAAAAGGGAGAGCGGACTATTCTGTCCCTAAATCTTTTCGTCCCATCAGTTTATCTTCGTTTCTACTGAAAACATTAGAAAGACTGGTGGAGAGGCACCTGAAAAAAGGGAGTTCTCTCAGACACTCCCCTTCATGGCAACCAACATGCTTACCAGCAAGGCAAATCCTGTGAATCAGCACTGCACCAACTAGTCAGTATGATTGAGGATAGCCTGTCCGCCAAGGAATTGGCATTGTGCACCTTCATAGACATTGAAGGAGCTTTTGGCAATGCTAAATTCACTGCGATGGTAAGTGGAGCACATCGACGTGGCCTCGAGCCAGCTCTGTGCCGGTGGCTTAGGGCCATGCTGTGCTCCAGACGGATCAGGGCCGATCTCAATGAAGAATCGCTTGTGATCGCACCCACAAGGGGATGCCCTCAAGGAGGCATCCTGTCACCTCTACTGTGGAATCTAGTAGTAGATGGTCTACTTGAGGACCTTACTAACAATGGAATCTATGTCCAAGGATATGCAGACGACATAGTCCTTATGGTACAGGGAAAACATACAAATGTTGTTGCTGATATCATGAATACCAACCTTCAACATGTACACAACTGGTGTCATGGAGAGGGACTGAAAGTAAATCCCTCTAAGACAGTAGTTGTACCATTAACTAGGAAAAAGAACCTAGAGTCTCTTTCCAGGTTGAAACTCGCATCCACACAGCTTGAGTGGTCAAAGACAGTCAAATATTTAGGACTGACTCTAGACCATAAGCTTACGTGGAATGATCATCTTAACAATATCCTGCACAAAGCAAAGTGGGCGCTCATGACTTCCAGGAGACTTGCAGGAATCTCATGGGGCATAAAAATCCCATATAGCACTATGGCTTTACAAAGCAGTTGTAAGGCCTCAAATCACTTATGGTTCATTAGTCTGGTGGACAAAGGTGAATCAGGTAACTGCTAAAGCCAAGCTTGAAAGCTTACAAAGGCTTGGCACAATTTTTGCAACCGGAGCATTTAGGAGCAGTCCCTCAGCGACCCTCGAGGTGGCTTTAGGACTTCTGCCTCTTGATGTCTACATAAAAGCTGAAGCGCGCAAGTCAGCTTATCGGCTGATGGTTGCTGACTTGTGGAGGAATGGCACGTCTAAAACAGGCCACGGCACCATCACCGAAGCTGTAAACCCAAACGCTATTCTCGAAATGGTCTCAGACATAATGAGAACGGAGTTGACTTCTACTCCAGAGATGAGTGGAAATCGCAAGATAACATCCCAACAATAAGAAAAAGCTTTGTCTGGTACACGGATGGCTCGCTTATTAAGGGCAGAACCGGATATGGAGTGTTTAGCCAATCCCCTAGAACTGCCCTTTGCGGCAGTTTGGGACGGAACTGCTCCATATTTCAAGCCGAAATCTATGGTATCCTGGCCTGTGCCAACCTAGGCCTCACCAGAGGGTACCAAGGAAAGAACATCTGCATAATGTCAGACAGTCAGGCAGCTCTTAAAGCTCTTGACTCCAACAGCATTTCATCCAAGCTTGTGTGGGAGTGCTTCAACACTCTCTGCAAGCTTGGAACACGCAACTTTGTGCGTCTTGGTTGGGTACCGGGCCATACAGGCATAGGTGGCAACGAATGCGCCGACAAGCTTGCCAAAAGCGGAGCAAGCATGCCATACACCGGTCCAGAACCGAGTTGTGGTATAAGCAAGTCAGCTGCTTACCAAAGTATAAACAAATGGTCCAGGAAGACACACCGCTTGCGGTGGCAGAGTCACCAAGGACAAGCACTCGGCAAAAGACTGCTTACTGATTCTAGCTCCGGCTTCACCAGATGGCTGATGGGGCTGGGCAGGGATCAGGTTAAGCAAGTGATTGCCTTGATCACTGGACACGGCCACTTCAGGAAACACCTAATCACTCTAGGTTTACGAAATGAGGACTCGGAGTGTAGACTCTGCAATAAGTCTGAAGAGACTGCAAAACACATAATACTGGACTGTGAGAGACTGGGAGCAAGGAGAAGGGCTCTTTTCGGTGATAAACAACCAGGCGACGAACCAGATGCTAGTATTGGGGGAAAGCTTCTTAGCCTAATTAAGGGCACAAAGATAGGCTTACCCCTCTAACATCAAAGGGGCACACAATAAGCTCAGGTTGACGTGTGAGGATCTGTGAATCCACCCCAATACCCCAACGCAAAAAAAAATAAAAATAATTTATCCACAATATAACTACCTAAAACTGATAAAATAATAAGTAGACTAACAGAAGCAAGTACTAACTGCTCTACACAATTGCTACGAAAATTAGTTATCTGCTTCCAATTTATAAAAGACGTGATTCTCTGTATGACATTTAGTTTGTCCTGTTAAGTATTATTTTATAATGTTATGATATTCAAAAAGTAATATTTTGGCGCCACAGTAAGGTTTTTAGTGTGATCTTCAATTAGATATGTTCACAATAATGTATAGCTATGGACATTTTGTGTGGCATGAAGAGTTCTTATTAGACAAATATAATAATGTAGATAAACAACAGGCTCAGTAAATTCTTTTAAATAATTCTTTAAACAAACAAAAATAGAAACTTAAAAAATTTAAATCTGTTTCAAGACGAATACCATCCTCAACTAACCACTAATTAGCACTGCAACTAGAAACGTTACTTTTGCGACAGTCTTCTAGCAATGCGATGAGCGGGTTAGGTTTTCTAAAAGAATCTAAAATTTACCTAATAGTTCTTGGTATTTTCTACTAATTCCAGTTTAAGATTGATATGACTGATTCACATCTTTTCATCTTCATATGACATGGATTTTGATAAACGCCTATTTAATACGGCTTTCTATACGACTACCAAGACGGTACGTAACACCACGCGTCGCGTAACAGATTTGACCTGCGCTAAGACAAAACTTGTTTCCAACCTCACCCGATGCTTCTGATATGGAAATTAAGCTTCATGCAAAGTATCAAGTATGAAGGTCTGTTATTTTTAGTGATTTCGTTCGGATATAAATTAAATTTAATATCCAGCCCATAAGTGATAGGTTGTCCTAATGCTCAGCCAATAAGATATTAGTGGGCTCCACTACAACTCAATTAGTATTATGGTGTGGTGGTGTGGTAGCGTCCGTGGATTATCTGAAAACCCCAACTGCTATTACTTTTAATTGTAATTTATCTCAAAAATCTGTTCATTATTTCAAAAGAATTATTTCATTGACGATGAAACTCGATGACTTACTTTTAGCACCATGTGATTTAAGAATACACCTGTTAGTAAGGGCATGAAGCCGCACTTATTCCACATCCATAGTACAATGAAAATAGAAGATTGATTTATGGTAGATTAAACCTCTTCTATCATGAATACAGTCTTGGAGTCTATCTTAAAATATTAAAAATATTAAAATTTTATTTATCTACATCATGGTTGTAGTGCCTCATGTTTTACCTTTCAATATTAGGTTTTAAAAATATGGCTACTTTTTATTAAATATTGTAAAATTAATTCAAAGGTATGCCATGAAATGAATTCCATCCCTAATT
The DNA here is from genome assembly GCF_021130785.1 of Homalodisca vitripennis. Classification (NCBI taxonomy): domain Eukaryota; kingdom Metazoa; phylum Arthropoda; class Insecta; order Hemiptera; family Cicadellidae; genus Homalodisca; species Homalodisca vitripennis. The sequence continues at coordinate 69,540,076 of NC_060207.1, forward strand.
GAAATCCTAAAACTACGTGAAACACTATTAACACTCGTTAGTTACATTAGTGAAATTAGTGAATAAATATAATATTACAGTGAAGTAATTTATTTGGTTAATTACTCACACAGTTCTTTAATAGTTATTTATCACAAAAACCTTTCGTTACTAACTTTTCTGTAGGAAAAGCAGCCCGACAAAATGGCTGGACAAACAATTAATTAACAAACATTGAAATTGAATTTGTGATTGGTTTTCCTAATCAAATAAAGTAACAATTTCAGTACGGTCAATTGCAAAGAATAAATTAAGTGATGGATTCCGTCTCCAACTACATTTAATTTAATTATACTGTATGTACATTTTTACCACTACAAAACAAAGTAATGATTTAGTCTCTTTTAAATTGCTAAAACAGTTAATGAAATCAAATATTTGATGTGAACCATTTTGGCCAATGTAATTGTACAGCTGTCAGACTTGTAGTTCAGTATTCATTAATTAGAGCCAGTAATGGGAAAGGATATGTATATAATTAGTACCTCCAAACAAATATAATGGGGGGGTGGTGTTACCAGTCGATCAATACACTCTATACAAAGGCTTTATTACTTAAGGATTTTTGCCTGTTTCATACTTTTAATTTATAATTAAATACGAGTTTTATAAACTAAAATGAGCAAAAAGAAGAGATACGAAAATAAATATTTACCATAATAGGGTTGATAAGACATTCTTGGGTAAACTGTCCGTTGAGCTATGAAGAAATGTCAATCTTTACGTCTTTCTCAGGTACCTAATAAATACTTGTTTGATATATTCAGGATATAAAGTACATTACATGTTTAAGAAACACATCATTTCGTAGTGCATAGTAAAGTACTAAAATAAATGTTTATATACAATTTTAGAACGGAATTAAAATAGTTATGTAATTTCCTACATTAACACAGATTCATAATAAATTCCCATATAAATTCTGATCAAAATAACTAATAGTGATTTCATTTGAAAAGCAGTAAAATTTATAATAACAATTGTAGGGAAAAAGAAATGTTAGATGCAGAATAATGACTAACCATAGGCTCCATGCTCCAGAGATAGTACACTGATCAGATCTAGAGTAATATTATTCCACGAATGAAGACTGAGGAAACAAGAGGATAAAAATGAACATACATTCTGTTACACCAGATAAACAAAACGGTTTTGAGTACTTCGAAGGACACAATCTGAGGGTACACATTGACCCGGAAAGTATTTAATCATCCATTGAGTCGGTTCAGGTTAGTCCCAGTTCAGTCTCAAGATGTCCTGCCGACTATACACAAAACGACTATACGAAAAACTATAAACAAAATAACTGTGTTCCTCCGACAGACAAAAAGGAAATTGTGCGAATCTACTGCGTAGACTAACACAATTCTATTTAGGCTTCTTTTACGCCCAGCCAAATCTTATAAAACCCAAATCATAGGATATATTCATGTGTATTTAGAGAAATTTAGATATAAAACCCCTTGTGAATTCAAAAGTTGTTTTCAAGTTTTACAATATGAGTAAATTATACATTAGCCAAGAAAAATGTGAATACCGCCATCTTAAAACAGAATAACATTTGGGTTTGGTGATTGAATTTATTGGCGACATATTTAGGTAATATATTGGTTCCAAGATTATTTTAAAAATAAACTATACATTGTGGCAGTTATCGTATTCATAGTTTTTCATTATTTGCTAAATGCCATATTTTAATTATCATATATTTCAACATTTTTCACTATTTCGAATTATCATAGAGAAGGACGTTAGAACACTAATTGGTCTAAGTATTACTGGAACTCCGTAACGTGAATAGTCCTCTTTGTCACTCTAGTAAGAATCCAAATACAGAAGAATTTCCAACTTAATAAGATATATAGTTTTGGCCTAACAATTTTCACATATATAATACTATTAGGATTGTACAAAATATGAAAATTACTCAAATTTCAGCTCGAAGGTGAAGAAAAGGTGCCTTGTAATCATTGTAATAAAGCCAAGCATACCCTGCAGGTACAAAGTATTTCAATAAACAGTTTAATTACAAAACTGGATTTGCTAAAGAGTGACTCATTTTAATCAACCTTAACTGCCATTTACATCTTCTACAGTACCTTTAATTATGCTGTTCAAAGCTTTTATACTTCAAAAGTAAATTAAAGGGAACGGTAAATTAAAGAGGAAAGGTAATTTATAAGAACATTAAGGAATTAAAAATATATTAACCTATATTTCGTATGACAGGTTTTGTTGTCTGCTTATAGTTATGACTTTTATAGTTAAGTGTCTCTTTTATTGAAATAGTCGAATTCCTGAAAAGTTATTTAACACCGTTGTTACTTATTTTTATGTTTAAAACTAATTATTTTATAGTAAATCTAATCTTTATTAAACGTTCCCCTTCATAGATATACAAACAAAATATAATTTTTATCACATTCAGCTTCTGATTACTTCATATAAATTCACTTATTCTTTCATCGTAAATCACTCATATATGACTTATATAACTTTATCTTAGTAGACTGAAACAACGACAGTTTAACAATGTCTTCTATACAATTTATTATCTATTTATACTTTAACAATAAACAGCAATACCAATAAATACCATGGGAAAGAAAAAAACCTTCACATCCAAACTATTTATGGTTTTTTTCATAACCACCGAGCAAGTTTATACCCACCCTTCTATGTTATATGTTAGAGCACTGAGGCACAAAGACATACGGAGTTAGAAAACTGAGGTATTTGATCTTGTTTAACTGTATATCAGCACGAAACATTGGCAGCAATTTTTATTTTTACATTTAGTATTTACATGACTCAGCAGCTGATGGGTTAACAGAAAACGTGTTGCGCATATTGCGTATAGATTTAATACAGTTTAATTCAGACATGCTTCAAAGTATCAAATTCTTTTTTATATCCATCGTAAAATGCATTTATTCAAAATATAATCTTGATTTATTGACTAAAGAACGTGTACACGTTAATAAGAGCTTTAGGTCTTAAACAAGTGTCTCCAGACGATATGTTGTTATTTTAATGCAAACTTTGAGTTAAGCCTTACTTCGCCTTAACTTCCATGATATTAGAATACCTCTTCATCTAGGCAACACTGGATAGCTGCTTGGTAACTAGACTCTGGCCTTGTGTAGACTAGCCATCTGAGATGTCGAAACTATGCAAGGAGTTCATTTTGAATCTGTTTAGGACAGATGCGGATATCAGATTAGACGAGTCAATCTGTACCAAAGTCAGATTTCAGATCCTGCAACTAAGCAGAAGGTAAAATGCAGCTTCACTCAATATTCGCATGTTTTATTTATTTACTGCAGTTTGGAAATTTTATATTGCGTCACATAAACGAATTAAGTATATTTATCAATAATTTAAGTTACACGTTTCGATAAAACCTATTTCCTATAAATTGTTTACCATAAACATTATGTAATACGTACATTTTTCCATATCCATAAAAATTATATAAATAAATCTATCGCTCTGTATTAATTCATTAACTAATGTATTAAGTTAAAGTTAATGGCTAGGAAAGCCAATCTAATGTATTATCACAATTAAGGGTTTCTTTAATGTTTGCCCATCCATTGAAACTTTTCTGTCACAGTAAAAAGGCTTCTCACGATATTCTCTGCGGTCCTTAAGGAAGAAAGGAAATGATACACGACTTTCACTAATTGACTGGACTTCCTTCAGCAAAAAGTATCCGGCATCTAAACATAGTTATTACTCTTCCATTTCTTATTTGATGATTCCAGTTTTGTGTTACTTCGCTGATTGCTAACATTAGGCTCCCTCATTAGGTAGTTTCCTTCCTTGAAACGTGTTGTTCATAATCTTCAGAGTTCTATTTCACTGTAAAAAGTTACACAATAGTACTGGTCATCAATATATTTATTTCCTTTAAATATATTCTGACAAAATAATCTACTATTTTTTTTTTTTTTTTGAGAAATCTGTTTACAAGATGTAAATTAAGGAAACGATTTCAGAATAAGGTTATGGTAATATATCACTTCAGAATATAACATTTTACCACTCATAAAGGAACAATATTTAGTTTTTATTACAATATTCAACGTATGCAATATTAAGCTTTTTCTAAAAGTGAATAGAGGAGAAATGTTTGTTTATATACGTATTTGCTTACAGAGAGGTATACGTATAGTAGCACTACAAGCTATGAGAGTGGTTAGCTATTCTCACTTTCGTTGAAGGACTGTCACAGTTGATACCTTAAGTTAATTACGTTCATACTATTCCTTGCCGTTTACAGTTGCTTTATTAAGCTGGAATGAAAATAATGTTTAAAGAACACAAATTATACAAATAGAATAGGAGGTTAGGCAAGAACCTGGATAATGACGTAGCTCCAATCACCCATGACTGTTAAGAAATTATTTCGTCCGTGGAATAACCAGTATTGAACCATCGTATTGAATAACCAGAAATCCAGGAAACCAGGAATAAATTGGAAGATCAAACTGTAACATTATACCGAGACCAGCAATCATATTCTCGAGAATACTCATATTTGTACCTGATTTTCGGATTCCAGGTCCATGACTGGGCATCATGATTCGCGTCATATAATAAAGCCATTATCATACACTCTTGTCAGAACTACAATACTTTTCTAAGTATTTCTGATGTCCATTACACTAAATAACTATGAATAGAACTCATATTGATTAATACTCGAAGCACCTCCAATGTAAGTATCTTTGAACACATTTATATAAACGGCAAAATCTTTCAAAATATCACTACAATGAGTAAACTTTAACTGCACCACTCCATAATGGGCACTTTAAATTGGACTGAAATCAAAAAGGTAAAAAACCGAATATATTTAACAAAAACCAGAAATATTTATTTCTAATTGTATATTTTTTAAACGTGTAGGCTAATTCATTCACTCCATATTATTATCAGAAGTGAGCCGTTTTTTGCTACACAGACGAGCTGCTGGCAGCCGATAATTCCGAGCAGTCTAGTAAAGACTTTTATTGAGTCTGAATAACATCGATGTAATATCTGAATTTTATAAATACCATATACTTTATAATGACTGATTGATAATTTTTATAATTATATTGGTGTTGAACTGTGAACATCAAATTAATTCAGTTTTTTAATGCATTATGTTGGCACACATACTTAAATATCTTCAAATTTTATTGAGGTTTAAATTTCCTATTTCATTTTATTTTTAATATTTTAAAACTGGCAGAACATAATTTTCCTAAAATCTTCCAAATTATAAATTTATTCTATCATTACTTTTTGTGTTGGATATGTTTTCATGAAGAAAATCTACGTACATAATTTAATTTACAAACATCTAGAAAGCCAATTGTATTATAATTTACCTTTGTAGCATTAAAGCATTGAAGAGCATAATTACAGGCACTGCAGAAGATGTAATAGGCAGTTTATTAAAATTAGTCACTTTTTAGCAAACCCAGCCTCGTCATTAAACTTTTCATTTAAACTCTTGATATCCTTAGAATATGCTTGGCTTTCTTGCCATGGTTATATTGCTCGTTTTCTTGAAATTGAAGTTCGCTGAAATTGAAGCACGGGTTTTTACGAGTTTGAAATGTTCTCATATATAATTAAAATAAATATTGTAGTAATGCGTTTGCTTACTAAAAAATAATTTTGGTTTATACATCACTGTTTACGTAAAATGGTTTCTATATAACAAATAGTTATAATATAACAATATTTATTTAGGACTTTGAAAGCATTACTTTACTGTAACTATTATAACGTTAAAGTAACAGTTGTATTTCCTAAATTTATATAATTAATGTAGTAATTATATAAAAATGATTCATTCTTGTTTCAATTTTCGACTGTTTCAACTATCTTCAATCTTCAATGTACCTACGTTAATTTATTAAATTTAAGAGCTTACACATAACTTTATCTGTTGCTCTCATTAATATGTTTTGCAGTTTAATGGTGTTTTTATGAACATGGAATTATTATATAGCAGGGGATAGTACTGAAGGTAGGTTGTTTGTTTCCTTTTTATTCACACAATCTTACAGATTAAACATGATAAATGACCTAATGGTACCAAATTCACCTGTCATAGAGTTTAATCAATCAATCTATCTACCGTTAGACTTAATGATTAGGTCATATATGACGAAAGATTATATTTGTTTGTTTAAATGTAGAAGTTTAAAACCACAATCGTAGAACACTTTATATTAACAATTGTGAAAGAGTATTAAAAATATTTTGTTTTTATCACATAAGAGATAAAAATTAATATCTTAATTAAACCTGTGAAAATAGAGATCATTAATACTTGGCGTTAACGTGCTGGTGTTTCCCGTAATAGAGTTCCGTGTATCACTGACGTGTCTGCATTTACAGTGAGCTATCCGTTTGACAACGAAAACGCCATTTGCGTTACATTAAATCACTGTGAATAAATCACTGTCATTCGCTACCAAGGATTTAATGATGGAAAACTCACTTTATTCGGCGTGTTTATGTTCCATCGTCATTTGTTTTTTTTTTTAGGATTTACTATGAACTCGGAAAACGAAACCACAAGCTGATGTAATGTCAAGAGTGTTGTTGCTTATTATTAGTTTTTATTAAAATACATGGAAAAAATTTAAAAAAATAACAAATTACAATAAATCGCTTCTCAGAATAAAGTTGCTTATGTGATTGGAGCTGATTCCTAACGTTGACTTATACGGTATAGATTAATGAACTGAACAGTTTTTATCTAAGTTTAAGAATGGTTTGAAAACAATTTGTTCAGCAGAGGGATTTGGTTTTCGAGTACGATGCAGGTAAAGACTTTGGTACAAACTCAAGTCCGAAAAATGTGAAATATATATTTTTATGAATTGCACAATACTAACTATGGAAATGAAGATAAACATATTTTCTTTCAAAAATAACTATAGATTATTTTGTTATGTAACATGATACTTTGCTAACAAATTCTTTTATCACCAAGTCTAAATTTAGAATAGTTCAAACAATTATTTTTATAACTTAATGCACAATAATACTTAATGTTTATGTCATATATTAATACCTTGCTTCAATATATGTAAAAGTGTTCAAAGCAGTAATAATATCGCGCAATATACGTATGTAGGTGACGGTGGTGATTGTGATTGTAGGAATAAGATTGATATGTAAAGATTATTTCTTTATTCTAAATGGCCTTTTTTACGCAATGTTAATAAATATGATTTGATATAATTTATTCAGATTTAAAATTTTATTATCGTTGTGTAACCCCCACAAAGTGCTATGCAACCCCTCTTACAGTTTTATTTTACATTTTAATTTCTCTTTTAAGGATACCCTTATAAGGGCCATTATACCCCTCGCAGTCTGATCTCTGCATCAAAGAATAGTTTGTCCTTTCTTTACATTTATAGTTGGTGATTTGATCAAGTGCATCATTAAATAACTATAAAAAAACATAAGGTTATTTATTTTATATGCAGATAAATCCATTATTACTTACAAAGCTAATATTCTACAAAATTGACTTCTAATTTCATACGTAATAACAAAAATAGGCTTCAAGGTCAAAGATATTAAGTGTATAATATCATAGGAAAATTAAAAATTTGAAATAACACCAAGTAAATTTACCTAAGGAAATCTTTGACATCCGTTCAGTTCTGGAAACATATTAATCCAAATGAGAGTTCCCAGAGACGTAGTCGTTAGAGGTCACTAGCTTTCAAATGTGGTGTAGGGACTGAAAATTTCTGATTTAAATGCATGTGCATTTCTCGATTTAAAAATTGCTTGGAAGCACCAAATCTTTATCATACACTTCTGGCCAACAATACACAATTAGTTTCTACTTCTTGGATCACCTGCAATGCAATAAAAGGGTGCAGGTTTTGGGCCTGATATATTGAAAATAAGACAACTCTATCTTGTTAGTATTTGCATATTCAGATCCTTTCAGAGGACTGGTATGTTTTAATGTTTATTAATAACTACACTATTGACCCGATTTGAATACTGGAGATTGCTCTTTGGGTTACATATTTTGTGTAATGTCTTACAGTGTTTGTAGTTAAGACTACCATAGAAAAAGAATTACCATATCTGGACAAAATTTTAAAAGATAAAAAGTGAAAATTGGCTTAAGACAGTCGTTGAAAGTTTTTTTTTTTCGAAAGAACTTTTCGTAAGTAGCATGACACAACAACTTCGACAATAGAGAACGGAGCAACTCTATTTCCCAAGAGGATAAACAACCCAACTTACCCGGCCTATCTTAATATTTAGTCTAATCAATGAAGTTATATAAAATTTATGACTATGATAACATTTATATAAGTATACTTTAAAGGCCATTTAAGCTAAAATAATTGTATTATAAGTAATGGTATTTAAATTTATTTTCGTTCCTACATATAAGGCTGGTGTAGTTAAAACATTACCTCGAAATATTATAAGTAAGGAAAATCACTTCAAGAAAACTCTATAAAACTAATAAAAGTTATATTGTGCTGAGGTTACGTACATTTTTATGGCTTCCTTACGTGAAGTTTACAGTTCCAGACCTGGAGAAACTACTTCCATATTGCGGCCTCTAATTCTTTCTATTTATGTAATCCCAATATTGTAGAGGAGATGATGTATACAAACTAAACTGAAATTCATATTGAATCAATCCTTTCCACCATAGCTATGTTATGCGTTATATTTAAGCCACATAAGTTTTAAATATCTTAGAGGCCATCTTTCGGCTGCAGTGTTGTGGTGTAATATGAACAACTTACTATATGAACAATTCGTAAAGAGTTTTATTCTTTTATGACAAACATTAGGTAAAAATCAAATCATATAGCTTTGAAAATCAACAAACCAGTACATTTTACGTTTGAACTCACTTAATAAAAAACATGAAAGTGGTGTGTGTGATCCTCCATGGACCGGGCACAGGAGAGTAGCAGTAGTAGTAAATAATTCGTAAAAGAATCTCTTCTTTTATTCAGTGTGGTTAATTGGTATAATGTTAATTTATTACAATAATTCTGTATATGAATAGCAAGTCAGTTACAAATCATATTTTATCATGTTTAAAAATTAAACATCGTGTTATATAAATACATATACATGTTCTCATTTTATAATGTAATCAAAATTTTAAATAACAATATTTACTATAATACACTATATTATGAATTAAACAAATATTACGTACATTTATGTATAACACCCTGACAGACAAAAGAGAAATTATCGTAGCCTATTGAATGATAGGCTTCATTAGTACTTACCCCAATTCTAAATTTAGACTAGTACCACCATAAAGCCCATTCTTGTCTATGTAGAAATGAAGTGTTATGTAAAATTTAAACTACACGGACAAAACATATATTCCTACCATATAATACATTCACATTTTTCTTCATTACGTAATGTTCCATAGTAATTAAATAATGTATTTTTCCATGAGCTAGGAAGGCAGTATGACTTTCCAGTGTATTATTACTTTTTTAACCTCACGAATAAAAATATCCGATGTTAAAATATTCTACAATATGTTTCTCAGTTTGTATACGGATTTACTTATTCTGCTATTTTCTAGATGCCATAAAGGTACCCGTAATACAATTATTGTTAAAATATTTGGTAATGTTCAGCAAATCACTGTGTGACTATATGGTTACATATACATTAATATTAGGATTAGGGATTAAACTTGAAAATTATCATAATTACACTGACAATTGCCCCGCGAGGATTAAAATATTTCTTAAAATCAATAATGATTGATTGGTGATAAAACTATGATTTATTACTCTCGTTTTTTAGTTTATTTTAGTTTAATGGGAAATAGATAACACTATTCAAAATGTATTTCGTAAATAGTGCAGCACAATGTATCTTCGTTGAAACAAACCAGATCAAGCTTATCGATACCAAAGGTTGAAAAGCAAATACCCTTAATTTTTGTCTCAATTAAATGATAATTATCTACAATTGTTTTACTAAATAAGGGAGAAGTACATGTCACTATCTATTATCGTTATTTGCCAAGCATTTATCGACACGTCTTCTGCCAGTTTTTGATGAACGAAACACGGTTTCTGTCTGTCTGTACACACGGTAACTGTCGATTAGTAGAACTGGATCATTTAAATTGGTGTTAAAGTTACGAAAAACACAAACATTTTGAATATCATTACTACCTCTACTGTATTGAAAATAATACATATCAGTCCATTAGTAGTGATAATTACTCTATCAAAAAGTGACTCTGATTACATTGATTAATCAATCAATGTCATCCTAAACGTAACTATGTTCGTAACGAGAACAACACAGAAGTAACACATTGATTATACGGTAAAAAGAAAATAATCGTATTAAATATTCCTGTAATCTATCAGGACTTGTGATGTGGTTATTTTTTATGGAATTAGTTAATTTCGTACCAAAATTTTAAATTTAGGTTAATTAGCAATGTTATCATCTGTTACAACTTAACTGTAAAATACCTTTATACAGTGTTTTTATGACTGGGATTTCTGATGAAAAGTAGAATGGACAGAGCATGTATTCTATATGAGGTTCTGAAAAGTTTGCAATGACTCACTTTCCTGTAGGATATGTTTATCAAGTACACGAATTTAATAAATTTTGTAGTAACTTTACAAGACATTACTATAAGATGCAATTTGCTACTTAAAATAATAAGTACTCTTATATATTCATACAACAGTTTCCATAGTCTTGGATAGTGCCCTTGAAACAGAGGAAACTCTTCAGTCACCTAAATATCTGTAGATTTTTAGCACTGGATAATGCCGTTTTCTAAATTTCCAGGGCATTACAGGCACAACTTGGTTTTCGTGTACAAACGACAAACTTTATAATGAATTTATGGCAAATTTACATATTTAATATGAGCCACTACTAAGTATATATCAGCAGAGGTATATAGGGGGTTGGTAGACCTGGTCCGCCTTATCAGTCAAGCTTATTTACTGCGCTGCATATAAATGTACTTTTACTGATTAACAACTTGATTTAGTGATAATGAGTGCCTCTGGACATTTATATTAGTTTTCAACTCGACGTGGTTAGTGTTATCACCATCTGAGCTCAACTGTAAGTAGCGTAATTGTCGAAACAAGTAACTAACAAGAGGATCCAGCTGACATGGAGCGGTGATGATAAGAGTTATCAGTCCGACTGCGCAGTTCATCTGAGTCACTCTACTGCCGTCACTACGCTACGGAAGGATTATCTTGGCGCCTTCAATTCTGCACAGACTGTTTGTTGACTTGCCTGTATGGAAGACGTTGTTCTTGGGTTTCAGGAGTTAGTGTCTGTTGTGTTCTAGTCAAGCAAAAAGTACTCGTAAGCTAGTCATAAATGAAAATTAATATAATTTATTTATTTATCTTGTTACTTATAGTATTAACTTATTACTTTTAGTTATTCTAACTGTCATTATTGATCGTACGTGTTTATAAATTGACTTTTAAATTATAATTTAGTGTATTTTTATTTTATTTTTCATTTTATTTTATTTTTAAATAACTGTATACAAGACAAATTTGTATTATTAATATTTATGTTTTGCTAGTTTATTATTTATGTATTGTCATTTCTAGCCTAGGCCTATTTATTAGTATTTTTAAGGTTATATAGGTATAAAAAAAATGTCTGTTACGAGGTCAAGTGGTAATTTGCTTCAGGTTTTAGATGGACCGGATCACCTAGATCAACATGTTATACATTCAGCAGCTAGATTTTTCACCGAACTGCTATCCTGTGTGGCTACCTTTGGTGATGAGACTGTGGAGAAACTAGTACCTCATGTGACCTCTTTCATGGGTGTTCTCAATAGTAGTCTTAAAGAAAATAGTGATCTGAAACATCATATTGAGTCCCTTCAAGACGACCTTACTTCAGCCGAGCATCGATGTTTAACCCTTGACAACAGCTTTAAAGGGAAGTCCGTCTAAATTTTCGAGATGGAGGACAACTACGAAGCTGAGATTAAGAAGCTGAAGGACGAACTCAGCACGTGCAAGGCAGACAACACTAGCCTGCAGGAGACTGTGGACAGAGGAGTTGAGGCTGAGGTGACGAGGATGCTCGCTGAAAGTCAGGAGAAGATTGACACATCTGAGCGTAGAGATCTCCTAACAACGCTCGAGGTTCTAGAGGCGGACATCAAGTGCCTGCGAGCCGAGCTGCGGTCTGCAGAAACCCGGGCCAAGCAGAGACGGCCATCCTTCGCTGACACGACACTTATACAGAGTCCAAGCCAGGCTGAGTCGACATCTGTGCCAAGCTGTAGTCAGCAACCAGTACCTGTGACGGTGACACAGCCTGTGCCCGCCCCACCTGTGCAGGATATCCCTCAACAAGGCAAAGGCGTTAGGGAGTTTAGCAACGTCTTGCTGATCGGAGATTACCATCTAAGACATTCTAGTGTTAAGTGTTGGAACAAAGGGGCTTTTGTGGAATGTTGTCCGGGGGGGGGGGAAATTTTAGATGTAAGGAATGTTTTGTTAAGTTATGTAGGTGTTAGTTTGTCCGTAATATATTTGCACGTTGGTTGTAACAATCTCAGGCGAGGTTATCAGGGAGGCCCTGGTTACAACGGTGGTCATGGGAAGCGTGAAGCTCTACATAACATGGCCGAGCTTCTTTACACAGCCAGAACACAGTTTCCCGATGCGAAAATAGTTCTAAACAGTGTGTTGCCCAGACGAGACATTGGCTACAAGGCTCTGAATGACTTCAACTCCCAATTGGAGTTGATGTGTGGCAATTTTGACGTTCTTTTCGTCGAGGCAAACACACTTGTCGCCAAGGATGGCGTCATTTCAATAAAAGGGAAGTCTCTCGTCTCAGCTCTCTGTTTGAAGACAATGTGTACTTGGCTCTTTTGAGTGTAGCCCCACTCTCTTCTGATCAAGAGAGCCAAGGTGAATCTGCTATTGCTGCTGGCTCAGGGTCTGAGGTCGGGGAGGACATTCCTGGCGATCACGAACCTCGTGAAAGTCCGAGTATTTCCCGGGCCTCGGAAAACTAGTCAGTAGGGGGGGGAGCAGCAAGTGTCTTAGAGTTGCTCACCTGAACATGAGATCATTGAATACGGGCTTTGAAGAAATGTGTTCTTTGGTGAGTGACTTTGAATTTGATGCTTTTGTTGTTTCGAACACCTGGCTTTCACCCGTCTACCGCATCTGACAGCTATACCATACCAGGATATGTCATGATCCGAAGTGATCGTCAAGATAATCTTGAAAACGTGGGGAAACAAGGAGGAGGAGTCGCCCTCTATCTAAAGGAAGGAATCGCTCACGAACCACGTCATCTGTCAAGAAATGTTGATCCTGGTATTGAGTATGTTTGTGTTGTTCTAAAGGTTAAGGGTGTTAAGATGGGATTGTGTGTAGTTTACAGGCCATCCTTCATTAGGTACTGTCAGTTTGGGGAGCTTTTCCATTCCTTGTTTGTTGACCTTGCAGTCGAAGTAAATCACGTCATGTACGTTGGAGATACAAACATTGACATGCAAGCTAGCAACTCTCATGAGACAAACTATTTGCGTCGGCTCTTGAGGGAAAATAATGTTGTTCAGATCATCAAGGACCCAACCAGGGTTACAGAAAACACTACTTCCTTGGTGGATCATATAATTGTGGATAAGGCTGCTAATATCAAGAGAAGCGGTGTTATGGATGTCTAAAAAATTACAGATTTTAGAGGTGTTGCAATTTCTGATCTCAAGCTTGTTTTTTGTCATATTGGCCTTGAAAAGGAAAAGAATAATCCAGAATTCATTACTTACAGGGATTTTTCTAGGTTTGACCCTGATTTAGCAGTTACTCGTATGTCAGAAATTAACTGGGATGAGGCTTATTCAATTAACGATGTGTATGAGGTGGAGAAAATCATCACAAGCCATATCAAGTCTGTATATGATGAACTGACCCCAATAGTATGTAAACGGGTGACAAAGCAAAGAGCTCCGTGGAGAACTGACCAAATAAAGCAACTATCCAATAAAAAAAAAACAAGTTAAAGAAGATTAACAGTGCAAGTGGTGATCGTACAGACTGGAAAAACTATTCACATATAAGAAACAGACTGAACGGTTTGATAAGGAAGACGAAAAAAACTTTTTGCACAGAATATGTCTGAAAATACCTCTACCAAAGAGTTTTGGAATAGCCTTAAAAGAGGCAATGTTATTAAGAAAGGTAAATCATCAAAAATTCCATCTAACATTGAAATTGAAGAATCTAATAAATATTTTGCTGATATGGGGAACAATGGAATGGTTGATGATGAATTGTTGAGGTTTTACAAATCAAACTCTTTGAAAGAAAATGATGACAAATTTAGGTTTAGTAGGGTGTCCGAAGACGAGGTTATGCTTGCGAGGTTATGAATAGCATCAAATCAGATGCTGTAGGCTGCGACCAAATATCAATTAAAATGATAAAATCAGCTAGCTTCTATGCCCTAAAAAGCATGACCCATTTAGTAAATTTGAGTTTGGCCACTCAAAGCTTCCCTACCAATTGGAAAATGAGTATTGTACACCCTTTACCGAAGGTCACACTCCCATCTACTGTGCACAATTTAAGACCAATTTCTGTTTTGCCTGCAATGTCTAAAATAATTGAAAAAATTGTTATCAAACAGATGAATCAGTTCATAATATCAGAGAATATTATGCCAAAACTTCAGTCTGGTTTTCGCCAAAATCACAGCACATGTACAGCTTTGGTCAATTTGTTTGAGGATTTATTTAGAGCTAAAGATAGAGGAAAATATAGTTCTTTGGTTCTTTTGGATTATTCACAAGCCTTCGACTCTATAAACCATGAATTATTGATTGCAAAATTGAATGATTATGGGTTTGATCAAGGCTTTCCAAAATTGGTTGAAATCTTATGTCCAAGAACGGCTGCAGGTAACAAAATTGGGAAATGAGTTTTCCAGTCCCCTTTTCAGACTGCGAGGCGTGCCTCAAGGTAGTTTCTTGGGCCCAATATTGTTTAACGTACACGTCTGATCTGCTGAGGTGTGTAAAACACTGCACAGCTCACCTTTACGCAGACGAGTGCCAGTTGCATTTGTCCTATGATAATGAAGCAGCAAACACAGCTATCCTACAAATAAATTCCGATCTGCCGAATATCTCTGACTGGTCTCAGAAAAATGGCCTAAAGTTAAACATAGGCAAATGTAATGTGCTTCACACAGATCCAAAAGCTCTGATGCAGGCCCTCAGTGAACGTGGTGTGAGTGTTGAGCTCGGCGGCGAGAGGTTGACAGTGAAAAATAGTGTTAAAACTCTCGGTGTTGTGCTTGACAGCAATCTCACCTTCTCTGAGCACGTAACATTTAGTGTTCAGCAGGCTGTAGGTCGTTTGAAAGGGCTGCACAGATACCGAACACTACTGCCAGAGTGTGCCAAGATGCAGATCATGCAGTCAATGGTCTTATCTGTATTTAACTACTACTAGTATTACAAAGGAGGACGCTGGCAGAATTCAAAGGCTGCAAAATTCTGCCATAAGATTTATCTTCAGCCTCAGTAAATTCGATCACGTGTCCCCTTCTCGAAAAGATGCTAATATCATCGCAATGCAGGACGTGTGCAGAATGATGACCTGCTGCATGGTCCACAAGGCACTAACAACCGGGGAGCCCGAGTATCTCAGCGAGAGACTCCTTCGTCGGGAGAATGTGTCTGAGCGGAGCACACGGCAACGTAGATTGCTCCACTTCCCTAAAGTACGCCTTGAGGTTGGACGAAAGCGTTTTGGCTACTTCGGTCCGACCATGTCAACGATCTCCCTGTTAACCTTAAACAAATTAGATCTGTTCCTAATTTCAAACTTAAACTTAAAGAACATTTTAGCCATAGGTAGTTAGCCATAGGATTGTTTGTGTAAATCTTTATGTTCTGTTGCGATATTTAAGTATTAATTTATTGTGTATTTGTATATTTATGACGTATTTGTTGACCTGAGTTGATTTGAAAAACAATTTGTAAAATTGAAATACGCTCGTGTAATAAAGGCATTTTTATTTATTTATTTAAGCTACTTGTGAATGATTTAGTGGGATCTCCTCAACCAGCTGATGGCGAAAGCACATTTCTGTCTTTACGTGTTTCCGTATGTATACGCTATAACTTTTGAATAATTTAACTCAGAAGATTGAAATGAGGTGTGAAATATTACTACTGCTATTTGACAACCATATTCAAAACTTTAAAATAGTAAACGTGCGTCCATTGGAAGTCAGTCTCCAGGCTAGAATGTTGTCCGCTGTGGGCTAAAGTGAAGACACCCACGGTGACATGAAGTCTGGCATGTGTTTACTTGGTTATTAATAGATTAGAACACTTTTACGTAAATGATCATTGAATACTACTGCTATAATATTTACAGGAGTAAATTATGAACGTCAGTTACAATTAATATGAGGTAAACCTTCTTCCAAGAGTATTATTTTTACAAACACATTTAATGTGAAACTTGTCTTTGTCTCGTTGACCTACTTACACTTGAAACCCCGATCTTATAAAATATATTACAAAACTTCGTTTTACACGATTTCTAGTCCCGTTCATTTTGCACAATAGCCGTACAATATCAGATACAATATAAGTGCTAAAGTAAGAATTCTACTGGAATACAAGTCTATTATTCTTACAGCGCCATGTAACTTGTGACGTCTGATATTCTCGATTCTGAATGTTTAAGCATAATACTCTGTACCTGAAGTAGTGGTCTTATTTCCTTTACTTGCCTGAGAAGTGAACATCGCATTTATAGTGAGGATTTCAATCATGTTATTAAATCAACTAGATATTTGTATAATTTACCTTATTAAATGTTCATACGAGTAACAAACACAGTTAACATTTTAAAATATATGATACTAATCGGTTTTTGGTTTACTAATCTGATTTCCGCACTTGGTATAATCAATTTTGTTACACAAAAGCCACAATTTTCCAATAATGTACACTCAATAGAAAATTCTATTATACAATTGAAAAAGTCTAATGGTCTTTCGGTGAGTTTTCTTGTGTTATTAAACAGTCCAATGGGAGAAAAATTGTTTTAGTGTGATAAAAAAGCGTTTTAACGTTGTTATTAAGTTATTTAAATCTAAAACCCTTACCCTAATCATCTTAAACGGACTAAGAGACACTATTCTAAAATTATTTTGATGCTAAAACTCCAAAGTATAAATTATGTAATACAAAAATGTTATAATGCCTCCAGACTTCTGAGACATCTCACAACTTTATAACTACTGCGCCCTTCATTAGCACATCTTCACTTGACGTTTCACAGTTGTACTTTATGAAAGGATTTGTTTAAACAGGTTGTTATTTTCTTCTACTAGTATTAAGCAATTAATTAAATAACTTATAATGATTGTAGTTGTAGTTCATATAAGGCTCATATAATATTACGTATATATTAAGAATCCATGTATGTTTTGAAATCAATAAGGTAAATGTGAAGACAACAGATCTAACATGTTTGTACTGTTGTTAGTTACTGTGCACTGCCTCAAATGTGATGCCATGTATTACGGCACTAAAAAACATATATTTACGTAATTTACTGAACTTTATGTTATAATTAGGATTTTTATTTGCAGAGAAAGGTTTCTGGAGATTAAGCAGAAAGTTAAACTGAAATTCAAAGATTCAGCAACATGTCGCTGTATCTAATGTATAATACGGAATATACACAAGAAGTTGCAGAGTAAGGTCTCTGGAGGGCAAGCGGAAAATTATACTGAGTTTGATAGATCTCTGCAACATGTCGCTATAAGTGGTTCTCATCCATTATACATATAGCTCTAATGTATAGTACATAATGTACACTACAAGCTGCAGAGTTAGGTCTCTGGAGAGCAATTATAAAGTTATACAGAGTTTGATAGATCCCTGCAACATGTAGCTATAAGTGGTTGTCATCCATCATACATATAGCTCTAATGTATAATACGGAATATACACTACAAGTTGCAGAGTAAGGTCTCTGGAGGGCAAGCGGAAAATTATACTGAGTTTGATAGATCTCTGCAACATGTCTCTATAAGTGGTTCTCATCCATTATACATATAGCTCTAATGTACAATACGGAATATACACTAGAAGTTGCGGAGTAAGGTCTCTGGAGGGC
The DNA here is from genome assembly GCF_021130785.1 of Homalodisca vitripennis. Classification (NCBI taxonomy): domain Eukaryota; kingdom Metazoa; phylum Arthropoda; class Insecta; order Hemiptera; family Cicadellidae; genus Homalodisca; species Homalodisca vitripennis. Next base: position 69,558,339 of record NC_060207.1, read on the forward strand.
AAGCGGAAAATTATACTGAGTTTGATAGATCTCTGCAACATGTCTCTATAAGTGGTTCTCATCCATTATACATATAGCTCTAATGTACAATACGGAATATACACTAGAAGTTGCGGAGTAAGGTCTCTGGAGGGCAAGCGGAAAATTATACTGAGTTTGATAGATCTCTGCAACATGTCTCTATAAGTGGTTCTCATCCATTATACATATAGCTCTAATGTACAATACGGAATATACACTAGAAGTTGCGGAGTAAGGTCTCTGGAGGGCAAGCGGAAAATTATACTGAGTTTGATAGATCTCTGCAACATGTCGCTATAAGTGGTTCTCATCCATTATACATATAGCTCTAATGTATAGTACATAATGTACACTACAAGCTGCAGAGTTAGGTCTCTGGAGAGCAATTAATAAAGTTATACAGAGTTTGATAGATCCCTGCAACATGTAGCTATAAGTGGTTCTCATCCAATATACATATAGCTGTAATGTATAGTACAGAATATACACTACAATCTGCAGAGTAAGGTCTCTGGAGAGCAAGCAGAAAGTTATACTGAGTTTGATAGATCCTGCAACATGTAGCTATAAGTGGTTGTCATCCATCATACATATAGCTCTAATGTATAGTACAGAATATACACTACAATCTGCAGAGTAAGGTCTCTGGAGAGCAAGCAGAAAGTTATACTGAGTTTGATAGATCCTGCAACATGTAGCTATAAGTGGTTGTCATCCATCATACATATAGCTCTAATGTATAGTACAGAATGTACACTGCAAGCTGCAGAGTAAGGTCTCTGGTTAGCAAGCAGAAAGTTGTACTGGTTTTTATGTATCGCTGCAACATGTTGCTATGAGAGGCTCTCATCCATTACACACTAATATATTTGATACGAGACTAATGAAGATGATGTTTATTACTACTTAATTAGGAACACGCATGTGATAGATTTGATCTAGATAAATGATATATTAAACACAAGTCTTAAATTATATGCGGTAATACAATGTTTCATCGTGTTTTCTAAATCAGTCCACTTTTAAAAGCTTCTCTAAAGAGATTTAAAACAGAAGATAATTTTGTTACCACTTTCATTATATGTATTGTTTTTGACATAAATAGACATATCACAGCAAAACCACGAAAAGAACCTTTTTACACTGATAACTAACTTTCTTATGTTACAAATACAATAGACTTTTAAGGCATTTAGTTTCTCTCTTTTTGTTTTTTTTTTTTTATTTTAATATAATTAATTTAATGAAGGACGTAACCTAGTAGGTGGTTTTATTTAAATCAGAAATTTACAAAAAAGACAAACTTTAAGTATCAAATGAGTGTTTAACACAAATTAGAATACACTTCCTATAAATTTTCAAAATTATTACCATTCCATTGTAATAAAATAAAAATCTTTTGTGTCATAAATAAAGATATGGAATTAAATAAATATTAATTGTTTATTATACATTTCCTCTTCTTCGTAGTGAAAAGTAATTTGAAATGATTTTAATTCGTATTAATTGAAACTCAAAAAATCTTCCACTCAAACACTTTATGTAACGTAAACAAATCCTCAAAGTTTCATTTAATATAAGAACAATTTCGTACATTCATTTAACCTAACTAGATGGTATAGCTGAAGCAAAGTAGCTTGGATTTTGAATATGCTATTTTAAACTTCTATTCGAAATGTTTAGTCAAAGGCAGGCGAGGAGATCGTGTATTGAGCTGGTATACAGATGCACCATTGATGTAGCTCTCGTGGTCTAATACAACCCCATACTAAAGCCACAGAAGCCTATTATGGTACAATTGCTACGTTCCTGTATTGTGGTGAATAGAGGGTTTATAACAGAAGTACGAGTTAGTTAGTTGTTTAATGATCGTTTTTCACTCGAAATGGTTTTATTATCTTCCGTTTAAGTAGCATCGTTATCATTTTACTTGCGTATAAATCTTGTTTTTTTCTTGATTTACATTTAAAGCAAGTAAATTGTGAAAATATAAATGGCTTTAATACGTATTAATAAATTTAATGGGTATAAACTTGCATATATTCGGTAATGATCTTTTATTATTTCATAAATAAAGAAAGTTATAAAACATTACCTACAGGATATTTTAATGAACCAAATTGGACAAACAGTTGCTCACTGATATAATCTAATTTTAAATATTGTATCGGATTATTTCACATTTTCTTAATATTTTCCTTTATGATTATTAAGTTATAATAGCATTCTTCACAGTAGAGGCTATGGATGTCTTTATAAGTTAATAATAGTTTAAATAATATTACAAGTCCTTAAATAGTTTACAGACATCTCAGATATGTTTAAATTTAAAAAAATAGCGGTACATCACACCACGTCCCGTAAGAGGTTGTGCTTAGATCGCCCCCCTAGCAGACAAAAGAAATTGTGCCAGCGTACTCTTGGATAGAAAAGTTACAATTATGTTTAGAATCCCATGGCTGGAAGATCAGAAGAAGGCTCAGCACAGACATGACTTAGCAGCGCAAATTTTCTACTTAAAGGTGAAGTAGTTGATGAAGCACATTACCAAAGTGTCTATTTTCGATCATGTAGATGTCCCATGTTCTCCATAGAATGACAAAAAGGCCTTCCTCATGTACACTTTCCTCTTCGACTGGAATAATAAGATGAAAACATGATTGATAAATATATATGTGCAATGGCACAGAGCTACACCTTTCATATTGTCAACCATTATCCACGTCCTGTAGCAAGAAGTATTCCCTTTCTTTTCTAAAAAAACACAGACTGGGGATGACGGTTATCCTAAGTACCGAAGGTGTTCTTATTCAGATAGCGGATTTGTTGTATACATCAACGGGGTACAGCTTGAAAATCAGTGGGTGGTACATTATAACCCTGTTATGTCTCGTACCTTATTAGCTCATATCAGCGTCGAGAATTGCAACACTGTCAAGTTTATCACACATATTTGCTAGTACGTCAAAAAAGGGTCCTATCAAGCAGCCTTCACAGTTAAAAAATAACTTTAGGTGTCAAGGTACGAGGGCGTTAAATAAGCACTTCTAAAGCTGTTTGATGAATCCTTTGCTTTCCAAACACAATCTATATCCCCCAGTAATGCATCTTCCAGTTCATCTTGAAAACTGTCAGAGGGTCCATTGTCTGCAAGAGCTCTCCTTTTCTCTGAAGTTCCGGCCACAAAATATTTAAATGGAAAACAACATGTTTTGCAGAAGGAAGCGTGGGAAATTGGTGCGAGGCTTTTGAGGAGTTAAAAAAGGTTTTGGGCAAGGTATACACTTCTCACCCTAATATCTCTAAGTGCTGTGTTCTACTCCTGGTACTACATTAAGTAGTCATGCTATTAGCGATATGAAGACTCTGCTTGATTAGATATATCCTTACACATATAACTTACAATGTGAATGTTGAGTTTATCTCCAGTTCACTTTCCTCTTACGTGAAACATTTGGTATCTGATGCTGGTGCAAGACTTGACTGCTGAAATCTGGAATCATGTTCGTCTGAAGGGATCCAAAAATAGTCAGCGACGAAGAGACGTATAACGAACCCACCGCATTGTTTCGACAACAGAGACAACCAGACTACGAACATTAATGTAATCTAAGTGAAGAGGTATACTCATTTTCTCCTCACTCAATTGTGCACTTGAGGAAGGTGAACTGGATCTAAACTCAACATTCGCTTTGAACTATCCGTTTAAACCATAGCAGTGTTAAATTATAATGTGCATAAAGGTCCAACATAGTGCAGGATAGATCAAACTGTACCCCAAATAACGAGTAATAATAAACCTTTTGTTGGTGAAACAATTACCTTCCGCTGTTGTACTCAGCGGATGAATTAGTGGACTCAGTGGTTGAGACAGAAGATAGAAGGTGATCACTATCCCATGGAATTTCTTCACAATCTGAATCCCTCTGGAATACCTCCTCATATTCATTCTCTGAAATATGATGTTCCTATAATGTTACTCTGCAAGATATACCCTCCCAATCTATCTAACGGCACCAGGCAGCACTTCAAATCTGAACATAAACATTTTTGCGGCAATATTTACAGACGTAATTCTAGAAGAAACTGTCATTATTTCTCGTATTCCTGTTATTCCGTCGGGCAATTAGTATTCATTTAAAATTCTACAGTTTCCTGACAAAATGAATGCTGTGCTATGACACCATCAACTAACCATAGGGCAGAATGTTAAGATGGCTAGCGACGGTCAAATGAGTTACTGTTTCTCCTGTAGCAGGTTTTAAGTAACATGTTCCAGAGTAAGCTCATCTTACAGCCTGGTCATCATAGGAAAGAAGACTAAAAATGTTGTTAAAAAAGATGTACTCCGGACTTAAGAAAAAAATGTCAACTTTCTTAGTCCGCACTTATATGGGAGCCTGTTAACAGAAGGTCCACAACTAAATGGGCAAATTCAGCTAAAGTCTTTTTAAATGTGAAAAAAATTAAAAATTAACTTTAATTAAAAAAAAAACATTAAATTTTGCATATATTCCAACTTACTTATTGAAGTTGTTTTAAGAATAGATTTCTTTAAGTAATTATCAACGTTAAATTATCATTTAGTAATTTCAATACTGCTTTAATCCTAATTATACGCTCGTATCATACCGCAAAGAACCACAGGTACTTTCAGCTAGTAATTCTTATATTTACCGCAGTAATCAAAATTATTTTTAAATCAAGTCAGAGTTTTCTGTATCTCTTTATTACCTCAGAAACTCAAGTATAACTTATGAAAATTGAATTACATACTACTTTCTTAATATAAAAAAGTAAACTATGGCAAAACTATTTTCTTCTATTTAATACATTTTAGAAATACATCCCAAACTTATCATAAACCATATTTCATTATTCATACCATACTATATGTTATAGACATACCATTTTATGTACACTATAAAATTTAAATTACGAGCATCTCGTAAATTAAAATAGCATACTCATAAATGCAATACTAACGTTTGTTGCTACAACGTATAGTTACACGTATTAAGTATAATTATAGGTTACTCACTTTATTAACTGTTGGTTTACTGTGTTGTCATTAAATCACGTGTGACGCTTATACTAGCTTTGCAGCGTGACTTCACTGAAGTACTTGGTTATATTCAAAATGCTGGGATTCAACCTGTAATCACCTCATAAGTTAGACAGGCAGCGAACTTTACGTCTTTACTCATCCGTCCACTCATAACTCCAACAGTAAGCTCAACGGAGCGTGAGTTTTACTTTGTGGTTTGTGAAGTACCTGCTCAAACAAAGAAGCGTATGTCTGAAACGGCTTCCACTACATAAAGTTTGTATTGAAACCTTCAGTTTAGACAGTTTAGGTGCTTTAAAACAGACAATCAACGCTCTTTAGAGCCAGAGAATGCGCTTGAAGAACCTCTGGAGATTATCGACAATAATCTCATTGTGCCAATTTCCAGACTTCTTTAACGAATATTGCTTTAGATACATAAATTTTAATGCGTATGTTATGCCAACCTTTAGATATATATTTCTTGGACGTAAATTTAAAAATAGTTTTTGTTATTCTAAATATTCCAAAATTTAGATTAAGGTTTTTTATATCTTTGTACACTTATTTCTACATGGATAATTAAAAAAGGTTTCTAAGTAAAATGTTAGGTATACGCCTTTATTAAAACAGTAGTTTAAATCAATCGCCGAGTTAAGATCATTAATCTCTCACCAGTCTGTTTTCGACCTGAGCAATAAATTATCTTGGACAATGCCTTAGATGGTTTTAAGGGAATTTATAGAACTTAAGATAGCTAAAATTTAATTTCAGGATTTATGTTTAAAATAACTTGATACGACTTGGTTGAGCGTTAGCGACGCCTACTACTCAAGGGGATTGAAATATTTAATTTCTGTATTTATGTCTTTTTGTCTAGGTCTGTCCCCATAATATCTCAAAAACGAACTGGCCTTTCAATTTAAAACTTGTAATTGAAACTTCATATAAACAGAGACGATAACGGTGCATTTCACTTTTGGCCGAACATTTTAAATTAGACTCATGGCTACCTACAATGACAACGAGATATCACATCTTATAAATAAAAACGAATTGCTACATGTGTTGCTAAACGCTAATCTCTATAAACGGCTAGATCAATTCGGCTAATTCTTTTTTTATATTCGTTGAAATTTGCGGACGGATAAAAGCTGAAGATAATAATCAGAAAAGTTTTGCGGCATAATTTAGACTGATGAAAAATAATTATAATGTTTACGTTTCATAATGCAAATGCAACTGACACTAAAGGCCTCTTAACAATTTCAGCTGAAGTTCATCAAAGAGTCTTACATTAGTGCTCAATTCAAATTTTAGACAATATTAAGTATACAGTTCTTAATCAGTAGTGTAATGTATATAGCAAATATAAAGCTAAATATCCAGATGCCCCAGTTACGAATTTTGATCATACACTGTTATAAAATCAACCTTAATAAACAAAGCTGTTAAAGATTGCACGTAATGTATTCAAAATTTGGTAGACTATCTTAACGTAGGAGCATATTTTAATGTAAGAACAGAGGGATGCACACTATCATACTTCAAAGAGATTTCTCCCAGACTGGAGCCCAAAGAACAATAAGACTTGTTCTAAGTGATCAAGATGAATTTTGAAGGAATCTTGTGATATTTTACAAATCTTTTTTAAGGAATATCATTTATTAAAATCTTTTTTAAGGGCCAATACATGTTTATAAACAAGTTTATAACCTTGTTAATTTATAAAACATAAAATTCATGGCACATAAATGATTGAGAAAAGGAAATAAAATCCGTTAAGCATATGCATATTTGATTTTTAAAATTTTCAAATACAACTTCGGTAGAAATAATTGTACTCTTTTACGTAACATAATCAGTAGATATAATTTAATTTTCTTTTATTTACCGGTATAGTAATTCTCAATTCTAACCAAAGGCAGATCAGGAGCGCGTTTATTTAGTATGTACGGAGATGTACTTTAGATATGGCTCCTGTGGTAAATTAAAACCACAAGCAAAAAGCCACAAAACCTCTTACATACCACTTTCTGTGGTGCCATTCATTATGTGGTAAAATTATGGAAATAAAGGGAAGGGAGAGTACGTCATCAGTTACAGATGTATTCAAACTTGAAATCATTTCAATAGTTACAAGACGTACATGTTTAATATATTTCTATGCATAGTCATACGAAGTATAGATCATAGATAAATCATATATAAATGTAGTCAATAAGCGTAGTATAATTTAAATTAAATTTTAGTAGTAATATATTTTTGCTACAATAAGCGATAAAAAATTAAATAAAAATCTTAAATTCTCTTACTAAGAAATAATTGTTAGGTTTTATGTCGCAGCTAAATATTATTTATAAGGTCAGAAAGACTTGCTATAACGTACCGAATAAGACAGTACAAAAATTAAGATAGTAAAGCAAGATGAAAAACATAACTTCAAAACCTGTAACAAAAAAAGACAGCTTTTAGGAAATAAACCCTTTAAACCAAACAAAAAAATCAACAGGAAGTTACGATTACAATCACGACTTACTTTGATTTTAAAATCAGCGATAGTATCGAGGATGGGAGCCATGCTCGTGGCCTGGTCGCTCTTATCCAAAAACATTGCCAATAGATGAAAGAAGTGCGTTTGTAAAACAGTACGTCTCAATGAAAATGATTTGGTTTGGTATAATTTTCTATAAGAAGTGATTTTTTTATATTTCTCGAGCAACATAATTAATATAATTTACCTAATAGTAGATTATGTATTTATCTTAATTATTCTTTGTTATTTAGGCCCAAAAAGACATGTATGCCCTATCATAAGATTCTAAGCAATAATCTAAATTGATTCTATAAACTTTCAATCTAACAATATTTATTAATAAAATGTAAGTTATATATAAATACTTTACTATTGACTATTGACTATATACGCGTAAATCTATCGTTACTTTTTACTCTTATTTCTGTATATTCCAAAAATGCTCGCAACATTTATGCAGAGTCTGTTTGTATGTGCAGTGATATCGTTTGTGCTTCTACTGAACGCTCTGGATACCACATTTTCTTTCAGACTGATAACGAAGTAATGAAAAATGTTCATTACGTTATGAACGTATCAATATCAACTATTATTAGCCCTCTAATAACACTTATGCTAATAGCTACTCAATGTCTGAAAAACGAGTTTTATCACACACCACTATTGTGCCCATCAGTAGCGAACGTGCTGATGTACTATAATTACAATAGACATGCTCAGACTGCTGTGGCTATAAATACTATGTTCGACAAAGAATTTCAAAAGTATTATACAACCCAAATAGTCGTGTACAACTTTATGATAAATTTTCTGTAAAATATGAGCAAGTATTTAAATTATGTTATGGAAGTGTTTTTTCATAGGAAGGCTAGGAACATTTTATTTAGTAAGTAGACAAGGTTGCAGTTCTGCGATGAAATGGAATTAGTGGGAGGGCGTCGAGTTTCGTCATTAGCCGGATATATAACTAATCGCTTGTAAAACGTGCATATTTGATTGACATATTTTCTACACTAAATGTTAATTTAATTTTTTGTAACAATAAAAACTTAACCAGGAAATACGTTTTCTTATAATTGTATTATTTTTACCAGTACGTACCTGATGTTTGTTGTAGCCAAACATTGAGATGGTAAAACATCACATTATTATTGCCTGAGCGTAAGCGAAATCACTGAGAGGCTTGACCTAGTTTATTATCAATCTATCTGTCTATCGCCATCGTGAGATCGAATTGAGCTATATAGGCCGCTTGCTGATAATCAATAATAGACCATCATGGATTTCATGTTTGAGTTCATTTAATTGGACCGCTTCAGTGCTGCGTATGATATTCTAGGGGAATTACATGGACAAATAACTGGCGTTCATTAGGAATTTTTTGTTATAACGATTCCTTATATATTATTTTAATAAAATTAAATTAGAAGATTAAATATGATAATTAAATAATTTGAAAACAGTTGTTCACAGTTTGTAAAACCATTTGTCAAATATAAACCATTTTTTATGTTTTCAAGATAAAAAATATGTTGTTTATCCTCCAAAAACTGAATAATCCATTTATTCCATTAATTCGAATAAAATACAACAGTAAAACACTCCACCTGCATTATATCTTGAGAACCATTTTACGAAGAGTATTTCAATTTAGTTATGGATATTACTTTTTATCGCAAGAATTTATGACTACTAACATATTGCAAATCTAATAAAATCTATTATACCATGAATTGTTTTAATACCTTGTTATCATGGGTTAAGACCAGATTTTCTTTAAAATAAAGGGGTTTCCCCCCTTAAACAACTATGATACCATCTTAGTTGGATGCTGTCATAAATGTTAGTTGTAGTTCAAAAATTGCTCAGAAAGCTTTTACAAATACTAAATAAAAGTGTAAAAAGTATTGCATGTAAAAAACATATACAACTCCACAATTCCCTCATTTACGGAAAACCCTTATTTTATTATCATGATAAAGTAGATTTAAATATTAGCTTTACAATGGCATTATTTATTTTATAATCTTATTTAATCTTATAAACGATACAGAATACACTTAAAGATTATGTTATATATTCCATACTTTCAGTTTAATTAATGTAATCAATAAATTTTGCGGCCATGATAAGTAATCGTGTGAGGTTGATGTGGACATATATTATCAAAAGACAAATCTTCGCTATATTACTGTAATTTTAAGGGCTTACTATAGAAGTTTCAACATAAAATGAGGCGAAAATGCAAAGCGTGTTTGCTAATCAATCCACGCGTGGAGTGGCAACGAGCTTACCAGAGTGTGTATTTTACTTGGCGGTTAGGACAAGGCTAAATGGAACATCTCCCTAGTTGAATTAACGCAACGACAATGGCAAACAATTATTAAAACTTCAAATCATTACATCATCACAAAAATGTTTAAACTTCCGTTTTTTCTAGATGTTTTTAAAACTGAATTTCGAAGATTTTTGGTCATGCTCATTTTTTATTTCATAGTTATCTCCCTATAAGATACGTCTATTTGGGACAGAATAAATTTTACGACATAACTTTATCACTTAGTGAGGAATGAAACGTTTAACGTAGTCATTTTGAGCAATTTTAAAAACGTTAACCAAAAAAGAATTGTGTGAAACAAATTTTGTTTTACATTATAATTTTAAATTGTCTCTAATGCCCAAAATAATTGTGCATATTACAGCTGAGTAATCGTGGCAGATGACGCCACTTTTAATTGTAAGAAGGAATCTAATGAAGAACTTTACCCTAGGCAACGAGCAAAAGGGTATTTTCCATAAATACCTAAGTGACTTTACGAATGATAGAGCTTTCTACTTCCGGGTTTTTTTACAGTTATATACGTTATATTAGGTGGCATGACTGAGATATAGTGGCAGATATCTCTCCATGGGATCTCGACAGGAGGCGGCCACTATCCCCAATCTTACCTATCGTGGATATTGAATTTATTTATTTATTTATTCATCAACGGTATCCACCATTTTTACAATAATGATTAACAATATTTCAATAACTAATACAATATAGCCCACAAATACTATATAAATATGCAACAATACATGCATTAAATATGTGGACAACAACTAAGACAAAAAGAAGTCAGGAGCTGGTGAGCAAAACAGTAAATAAGTGTAACAAGACTAGTTTCTAGACAAGAAAAGAGGGCAACAATTAAAAAATTAAATTCCAACGACTATAACAGTAAACCTTTTAAAGCAACAACAAGAGATAAACTTGAAAACAAACTATAAAATAAGATAAAAATTTAAAAAAATTACAAAATTAAATTTTCTAAAGAAATAACAAAAGATACACCTAGAACAAACTTCCACAATCAAGACAATAAGAAACTACAATAAGTTAGGAAACAGAGTGTAACAAAAGATTGTAGAAATTTTACCCTAATCAGACATTGCCATATTGTTATGATACTGCCACAACAAAAACCTAACTAGGGTTTCTTATAAATAATTTGAAACAGTTCTTTTCTAAATCCAGTTGGCCTCATGAAGATGTCAATCAAGTGGGGCCACGTCACTACCACTGTGGAGGACAAGTTGTACGCATTGTATGAGGGCATAGATCTTCTCTGGAAGATTGTATTTGATCTAGTACCTCTTGGGATGGAGATGTCGATGTAGCTCAAGATGACCGGGCATTCCAGCACACCACTCACAATCTTGTTCAAAAACACAAGGTCGAGGATCTTCCTTCGGAGAGACAGGGACTGCAAGCCAAACATGTCCTCCACTTCAGCCACCGGAGTGCCCAGAAAGGCATATCCAAGTCGTATTCCAAGGAGACACACAAAACGTACCTGGACCCTGTTCAGCAACGCATTGACCGTATTCCAAAACAGGGAGTACTAGGGTCTTGTACAGATTGACCATGGTGACTAGGGATCTAAAGTCTCTAGTAGATCTTACAATGAAACCGATGAGAGCTAGGCTCTAGAAGTGACGTACAAAATATGGTCATTGTAACTTAGGGAAGAGTTCAGAATAACACCAACGTCACGCATCCTGAACACTCTCTCAAGCTATTTGCTGTTGATACTGTAGTTGAAATGACGACAGTTCTTGACTTGATTGAATATCATTACCTTGCACTTGGAAATATTTCATTCCATGGAGTTGTTGTTGCACCAATCACTTATGCTGATCAATGATGATTGCAGATCGAGTTGATTTTCCTCACTAAGCACACTGGTATAAACTTTGATGTCATCAGCAAACATGGGAAATTTAGTGGTAATAACACCTCCAATGCCATTTATAAATAGGTTGAACAGTAGGGGTCCAAGGTGGGATCCCTGCGGTACGCCAGAAAGGACAGGATAAGGCGTTGATGTAGTGCCATTACATTTGACGAGAAACACTATGTTCAATAGATAACTTGCGAGCCATTTTAACAAGGACCCACAAATCCCATACCCATGCAGCTTTGCAAGTAAAATACGATGATTAACCTTGTCAAATGCTTTGCAATAATCGAGGTAGACGCAGTCCACTTGGTGACCGCTAACAAGACCAGAAGTGACGACTTCCTGGAATTGAAGAAGATTCGTTATAGTCGAGCGTCCTCTCATGAATCCATGCTGTTCAATTATCACACAACGACTAAGCCGAAAGTAGAGGAAGTCGAGAACAACACTTTCAAACACTTTGGCAATGGCAGGTTGAATAGATGTAGGACGATAGTTCATAACATTTGCTTTGTCACCTGATTTGTGAATCAGAACAATATAACTCTGCTTGAGAACGAAGGAAAGACACCTGATCTAAGTAAAGCTCCAAAATGAGTAAAGTAAAGCTCCACGTGCTTAAATGCTTAAGCAACGTGTTGTGCCAAAATATGAACACAGTGCTTAAGTAGTAGTGCTCACAAGCCAGTGAATTGGCTTGAATGTTTTCATCTTAGCACTGAGTAAGTAGCCGGGGCCAATTTTACTGCGTTGTATCTCATTATTGTCATGAATTATAAACCACGCTAAGTTATAACTATCCGGGCTTTTACTGTGACTTAATAAATAACTAATTTGATTTATATCCTGTAATCCACATGTTTTGTGAATATCTTATTTTTTTAGATTCAATGTGTGATAATATATCTGAGTTTCCTACTTTATCTTATTTAGGAACTTTATTTAAAATGGTTTTCTAGTACTTTATTTTTCTGGAGAATTCTGAAATTTCTATTTGATTATAAGATTACATTAGTAATATTGTTTAGTATGTTATTTCATTTTAAGTTATTTAATGTACTAAAAGTACTTCATCATTATTAATGGAGACGTTCTTTTGTGTATGAACGAACGAATAGAATGTGGTCATTTTATGGGAAAAGGGGTAATGAGATGTGAAATGTATGGTTTGTCTGAAAACAAACACAAAATATCACATCAAAAGATTTGAAATGTATGATGTGAAATGAAATGGTTTGTTGGAATGTGTGGGTTTATGAAAGCACTCAAATTATGTCACTTGTCGATAGTGTAAATAGTCAGATCCAAGTCATTAATTATGTTTGCTTGCTCGAATTCATTTATAAATATCATTGTTTGGTGAACGATATTTAGATGTCTAATCAACAGTTCAATATAAATATTTCTACATTTTTACATAGATTAAACTATTCATTTGTTTTATCTAACACATAACTAAAATCTGTTAATACGTCTAAATTGTTTTGGCCGATTGTGATGGTTTTGTATAAGTGTATAAAATGTACATGGCAATTTTTTCCATTTAGTGGAGAATAATGTGACTATTTAATTATTTTATTCTCATATAACAATGGTAGAATGGAATGGAGAAAATAGGGGGACGTAAGTCAACACAATGTTGATTATTTTTCAACTGATCTCTCCTGCGCCAGTGCCTAGCTTAGGTGATCATGCATAGCACTAACAGAGACATACGTCAAGTATCATAGCTATGTGTAATGGATCCATCAAATTCAACAAACCTTTATGCTTGCTCTCTAGACCTTACTCTGCAACTATATTCGGTATTGTATATCAGAGCTATATGTAATGGATGAGAACCACTCGTAGCGAAATGTTGCAGCAATCCATCAAATTCAACAAACTTTTCTGCTTGCTCTCAAAAGACCTTACTCTGCAACTTGTAGTATAATATATTCTGTATTGTACTGTTAGAGCTATATATGTAATGGATGAGAACCACTCGTGGCGACATGTTGCAGCAAATCCATCAAACTCAGCAAACCTTTCCACTTGCTCTCAAAAGACCTTACTGTGCAACTTGTAGTATAATATATTCTGTATTGTACTGTTAGAGCTATATATGTAATGGATGAGAACCACTCGTGGCGACATGTTGCAGCAAATCCATCAAACTCAGCAAACTTTTCTGCTTGCTCTCAAAAGACCTTACTCTGCAACTTGTAGTATAATATATTCTGTATTGTACTGTTAGAGCTATATATGTAATGGATGAGAACCACTCGTAGCGAAATGTTGCAGCAATCCATCAAATTCAACAAACTTTTCTGCTTGCTCTCAAAAGACCTTACTCTGCAACTTGTAGTATAATATATTCTGTATTGTACTGTTAGAGCTATATATGTAATGGATGAGAACCACTCGTGGCGACATGTTGCAGCAAATCCATCAAACTCAGCAAACTTTTCTGCTTGCTCTCAAAAGACCTTACTGTGCAACTTGTAGTATAATATATTCTGTATTGTACTGTTAGAGCTATATATGTAATGGATGAGAACCACTCGTAGCGAAATGTTGCAGCAATCCATCAAATTCAACACACTTTTCTGCTTGCTCTAAAACGACCTTACTCTGCAACTTGTAGTATAATATATTCTGTATTGTACTGTTAGAGCTATATATGTAATGGATGATAACCACTCGTGGCGACATGTTGCAGCAAATCCATCAAACTCAGCAAACCTTTCCACTTGCTCTCCAGAGACCTTACTGTGCAACTTGTAGAATACTATATTTTATATTGTACTGTTAGAGCTATATATGTAATGGATGAGAACCACTCATAGTGACATGTTGCAGCAATCCATCAAAGTCAGCATAACCGTCTGTTTACCCTGCAGAGACTCTGTCATTTTTATTATATTGTATTCTTCTACATTGTCCATTCCGATTCTTTTGTCCATTTTTATAAATTCTCATACATACGGCATACCTGTTATTATATGTTACTGTACTTTTGTTGAAATTTCGAAATACTCTCAATTACTACAAATATAAACAAATTAGGTAAAGTATTACATATAATTGTCCTAAATTAAATCTCTCAGAAACTCTACTTTTTAATTTATTGTATTAAGATTTACAAGTCCAAGAGTGTTTAGATAATTGAAACTATTGAGTTAGATGTAAATCATGTAAGAGGGCGATTAAGAAAAACAATGAAAAAGTATATATTCTGATTATTTGTTATATTTAAAACTGTAAACAAATATTTTGGTTCCATTTTACTTAGCTGAATGAAAGCAAGCAGCTTTCACAGGCGTTAAAATGTTTCCTCGCAGCTTGTTGCTAACCACACAGTAAAATGGACAATCCGGCAAGCTCGTTGTTGCGTAACAAATGAACGGATACGCAAGCGTCTTGGATTTTAGCGATCTGTTACAACACAATATTTGAAAGATATAAATATTTTGTTCTTGAAAATCGCAATACACTTTCAAAAAGGATGTCCTGAATTTGTTCAGTTAAGAGGAATAAATTAAAACAATCAGTTTTGTTACACAAACAGTTCAATTGGGTTTCAAATGAATTTCAATTAAATTATGCCATTTAACTGTGATTTTCTATTAAACTTGGTGGATTACAAATCATGTCTGCGTGTCCGTATATTTTTCTGTCATCACGATAACGTAATATATGTTTGTTGGGTGTCAATTCAGTATATTTATACAATGATAGAAAGGCCAACATCAATTTAATCCACAATTATGTTAGAAAAACAGATTTTTATTTTGTTGGATTGTTGAAAAAATGGCAAGTTAGAATTCAAATATACTTAATTCTAAATAATATCTTCTATATAGACAATTCCAAAGGTCCAAAGAGCCACGGGTATCGCCGAGAGGTAGTTTCTCAGTTTGTGCGTTAGAGTTTGTATCTGAGGTACAAGATTTAAATCTGAGAGTGCTCAGAATTGGGTGAAGTGAATAAAACCTAGCATTTGCTAAGTCTAAGAGATTTTTAAGCTACTGCTTGGTTTTGGTGTGAATAAAAAGCTAGCAGTTGCTAGGGGGTAGGAGTTGCTAGGATTTTTTCCGGAAACCTAGCACTTGCTTACAATACCGAGTGAATAAAACACAACTTCTCAATTTTAAAAGCTAGCAACTGCTAGGCTTTTTGTTAAGTCAGGCACCGAGGCATGCTAGCTTTTTACTTAGTTGTTTGTTGGGACATCACCATGGCGGAGTTTATGCAAGTTCGACAGCATAAACATTATGGTGCTCGACGAGAGATAAATAAGTGTAAGGAACTGTTAAGGTTTGAGTCCGAAAGTATTGATTTTTTAGCCGCGGAGTTTTTGAATGAAACTGACACTCGTGGCGGTGGACTTTCTCCAAGGAAACAAATGGAGGTTTTCTTACGTTTCGTATCCGATCCTGGTTTTTCAGTCTGGCATAGCCGAGGACGTTGGCGTTCACACTGGTTTTCACATAGGAGGACGTTGGCGTTCACAGAACTACAGCATGCAAAACTGTAAGCTATGTTATGGATAAGATTATTGATAGAGCTAATTTTTGGATACATTTTCCAGCAAACAGTCGAAGAAATTAATGAAGCAAAAATTCAATGGCAGAGAAATTTTCCGTTTACCAACTGTGATCGGGGCGCTAGATTGCACTCACGTACAAATTAAAAAAGCCTAATCTGCATGGGGGACGAATATGTAAATAGAAAAGGGTGTATTACAATAAATGTACAGGGTACATGTGACGCTCTTGAAAGATTTACTAGCATAAGTGCAGAGTGGCCAGGGAGTGTGCATGACGCACGAATTTGGCGCAGAAGTCCAGTTAGGGAGATCATGTCACGTTTTGATGGTAGAGTATGTCTTCTTGGCGATTCCGGGTACGGAATATCACCATGGTTAATAACCCCTTTCAAACCACCAACAAATGAAGCAGAAAGGAGGCGGTTTAATTTGTGTGTCATTCTAGGGAAAGAGTTGTGATCGAAAGGTGTTTTGGACAGATAAAAAGAAGATTTCCGATACTGGGTAAACTGTGTTCGTGTGGCTTCGGAAAAAGTGCCTAAAGTAGTCGTCTGTTGTGCAGTCCTACATAATATTGCCAAATATCTTGGTGATGTTTTATGATGACAATTTTGAGATCAATGGTGACGATGAAATTGAAGAAATAGACGTACAACATGAGAATCCAGGAACTACTGGTCGAGGTGCTGACAAGCGAAGAGAAATGATGTTGTTTGTAAATCAATAAAGTGAGTATTTACTCGAATTACCCATGTCTTGTGACCGTTTTTACAAAATACACAAATGGGGAAAAAGTTGGGCCAGTTTAGCTGGTACTGTTTAATTTTTTTTTGTTTTTTTTTTTTTTTTTTTTTTTTTTGTTTTTTTTTTTTTAGGGATTAGGGATAAAGGTTGAGTGGTATATTTATTTATTATTTCGATAACAATTTACTACTTAGCTAGGAAATATTAATTTATAAGTTTAGGTAAACATGAAAATCTTCATTATCAGTTTGAGAAGCAACATCTTGAGAAGAACTTTTCTTCTCATTTTCAAGTTTATTTTTTTTCTCTTTTCAGTTTTCAATTTGTTCAACTGCATTTGCCTGCAGCAAAACAATCCGTTGAAAGTTGAGGTATAGAGAGGTCCTTTGTTTCATCACTTTCATAGGCCATAACGGTTTTGGCACTTTTTCTCACTTTAGTCACAGTTTTTTTCCGCCACAAACAGTTTCCTTCATTGCTAAGGTTCTCGTCGTCGGACTGCTCAACTTCAGCTAGGGTTTTCGTCGCTGATGTTGTAGGATTGCTTGAATGTTCCAATAGAAATACTCCCTGGTACTTTAGAAAATACAGGGTTGTTTCCTTGACTTAAAAAATCATGAAAATTCGGTTTCCCATGATTTCATCTTTATTGGCTTGTTCCCAGTTTGTTTTTTGTCTGTTTTTATTTTGATATTCGACTTCATATTACTCAACAGCTTATTTAGTTGAACAACTGTTACAACTTTCCCTGTAGCTGATGAGTAATCCTCACTGACAATTTTCCAGGCATCTTTTTTGGCCTTAACAGCAGATGGAGTTTTGCATTTTTCAATTATTACTGGGTGTTGAGTCACCAGTTTGACAAACAAAGCCCTGTCTAAATATTTATCGTCACCAACATCTTCGTCGCTGGATGACATGACTGCTGTGATGGTAAACTAATTTCCAATCAAACAGTCGAACAGTCGAAATATATTATCCAGAACACAAAGCGAACTACAAGCGAACTGACTAGTGAGTAGTGACAAGAGTCAAGACTGCATCGAAAACGGAGCGGCGCGGCGCGGCGCTGCGGCGGAGGAGAGAGGAGGGGGAACAAGTCACAACATGAAACCTAGTTGTTGCTAGCTTAGCAAGTGCTATGCCTAGCAGTTGCTCAAGTTTTTTCCCGGTTACTTCTTAAACTAGGGTAGATGTTTCTACCTAGACCTAGCATTTGTTTATTCACTCCGATTTGAGGAAGAGCTAGGACTAGGGCTAGGTGCTAACCAGTAGATTCTAGGTTTTATTCACTCCACCCATTAAATCCTGTCTGTGACCGTTGCACTTTTTATCAGTGTCGTTGACATTTTCTGTACCAACTCTCCTCCTTATTCTGTTTGTTAAGATCTGCCCCATAAGAACGAGCTGATTAAGGGATAGCCTCTCATTTTTATTCAAAACATTATTTTCACTTATGGCTTTTAAATACTACTGTTCCATGATATGTTAAATCATTGGCGTGTTTAAAAGTTCACATAACTATTATAGAGTTTTGTATTAACGATTTGAATATAATATTATTAGTGAGAGAAAAGAAAGGCATGGCCTATTAAATATACTTATTACATTAAATGTTATTACAGAATGTGGATGTATTTTGAGGAATTTTAATAACTTCATTTATCTTTGTATGGAGTTATATCTAGCAACACGTTGGTTAGTCTCGTAATACGTATCAAATTATATCTGGAAATGGTTTCCCGCCCAAATCGACCTTCCATACATATTACGATTAGAATACCATAATCAAAAAGAATTTCAGTCTCTTTATCTCATTTTTTGTCTGATGGTTGATTTTAAAAGGCCAAAATTATTGTTTTATATTTTAATAAGTTCTCTAACTTCGTTTTCGACTCCACTAGTGCAAACACGTGTACAGTATAAGGGGCAAAGGGCCGATTCTGAGCGATATAGTTATATGGGTGTATTGTTTGGAAAAAGTGATTCACAAAACTTAATAACTAGAGTGTTTTTATTAGTTGCTCCCTAAGTTTTAACCAGATTTCCAATTACCCCCCATTTATGACCCAATTTGACCAAAAAGGGCAATACATTAGATGGAATTGGTGAATAAAGTGACTAATCTAGGCTTTCAACTATTCGTACAACTTTACATCGAGGAAGCAATATTCACGTTGCATTTAATTGAAACCCGTTTGAGGGGAAAACTGAAATTTACTTCACGTTTTGTGGAAAACTCCACGTCTGGAGGTAAGGAACGGAATTGTGTTGGTATCTTTGAAATTTCATCCTTACGTCAAAGAAATTAATTGTATTTCAACATTTTTATTAATACTGAAAATTCTGATTTTGTTTTTTTTTTATACTGTGGCCTAACTGATAGTCACGTGGTAAATCTAAAATGTATATTGACATATATAGGTTCAAGTTCATCATGCAATTAAGTTAACACATAGAACAAAGATTAGCATTTAAAAAAATCTACATCGTGTTGTTTTACTACAGGTTTGATATCAAAAATGTATATGTGGTCGTTACAATAAAACTGTAATGTATATGAGGTTTTACATCATTGTAGATCATGAATAAATCAAAATTTTAGACTAAGGTAATCTTTTTGTTAATTAATCAGACAGATGTTTTGTAATTATTGTAATTATTTTATCATCCAACCGTTCGTGACAAACTTTGCTGGGGGAGAAGCGGCCCAACAAAATGGCTGAACAAACAATTAATTAACAAACATTGAAATTGAATTTGTAATTGGTTTTCCTAAACAAACAAAGTGACAACTTCTAAACGGTCAGTCGCAAGGAATAAGTTAAATGGTAGACTTCATCTTCAATTGCGTTTTATAGTATTTTATGTATATTGTGACCACTAAAAAAATATGCATATATTATAGGCTCTTTTAAATTGCTCAAAACATTTTATGAAATTAGATGTTTGAAGTGAATCCTACTGGCCAGTGTAATTCTACGGTTGCCAGACATGTAATTCAGTATTCATTAATTAGGCTCAGTGATGTGAAGGGGAATGTACATAATTAGTACCTCCACAACGAATAGAATTGAGGGTTGGTATTATCATTCGATCAATATACTTTAAACAATGCCTGTGGTATTCGAACATATTACCTAATAAGGAAAGTAAAGGCAAAGAATGTGCGGGGAAAATATGGAATTAGGTCAGAATAGAGATCTGGGAAGAAACTCTTGGGTCAAAACCTTCCGTTGCACTATGAGGTAGTTTCCATCACTTCGTCACTCAGCAACTTAATAAATACTTGTTCTCTATCTTCAGGATCAACTGAATTAATAATACAAGTAAGGTTCTACTCCCTATTCACAAAAAAAAACTGTTATAACAACTGAAAATAAAGATTTTACAACCAGCAAAGACCAAAATTAGAGATATCGAAAATCAAAGAGCATTCCTGGTTTACTTTTCTCATTCTTGAACCGTAACTTACGAATGACAACAACTGTAACTGAATAAGGACATATTTAAGGTTATTAATTATTTAATGTTTAACCATTTTGTTTTTAATGGGTGAAGCACATTATTGTGAACTACTAATAAATTTCAATGCAAGAATCTCTTAACGTTCATTCTTAGAGTATCCATAGTACGAGTAAATCATACATATTTGTTGGAATAAAATTTGGATTTTTATCATTAATACTGTATTAAATTTTGTTTTGAAAAGTAAAAAAATGTTATACAAACGTTGTATAAAACTTTTACAAGAATAGTCCGCAACTTTCTGTAACCCTCAGTCAATGAATCATTGCTTCAAAAGTTTACGTTCTCGAAATGTAAACACAAATAATCTAATCAAATCTACCTATCTACATTTAAAGATTATTATACACTTTTCGGCTGAAAATTTACTCCTGTGGCATTTAAACTTACTACCGATAGCGGTAGTAAACTAACGAATATAGATTCGTTAGTTTAATTTACACTTTTTCTTTCAAACCACGTAACGGTAACTTGTTCTCAACTTCACAAAAACCGACCCCGAGCACAATCCAAACTTGAACAATTGACGCTCCAGGCTGCCAGCATTAACTCGCCTGCTCTGTGCTGTTCAGCTGCTCGTTGGTTGCCAAATCAGGATAGCAATTGGATTTCTTTATATAGATAATATATTTTCCAGCACAGTATTAAACATTTAGTTTTCATGTGAGGGTGTTTAAGGAAATACCAAGTTGGATGTTCCTTCAATTTTGTAACAATTATCTGTAGATCACTAACAGTATTAAAACTTTCATACCAAGTAATAATATATGATTATATATATATTTATATATGCTAGGCATTATTGTATTTAATTTCCTAAATTTAGATGCATCACCTTACATAAAGTCTTATATGATTGAAATCAGTTCAATTATTTTGCTGCAATGTTCATTGAACTAAATTCTTGGTGGAATAATAAACTAGTTAGCACGCGTAGTAATCTTTTCTTATCAAACTTTGTAGATGATTAAGTTTGACACGGAATCTCTCGCGCGCCTTGTCTTAAGTAAGTTTAAAAATTGTTTATATTATAAATTAGTTCTTCCGTGCGTAACGTATTATAACGTACAATTGTAAATAGTAAAATAAATTTCCTGTGATGATGTTTTATTTTCCATAACGTTATTGGATAGTTGTGGTGACAACTTTCTGACGAGACAACGTGGTGTGATTATAGGTTGTTTCGATAAATGGCTAATTCTGTCACGATTATGTTTTAAGCGAGATGGATTTCTTCTTGAAGTTCCAGTACTATTTTGAATTCATATTATATAGCCTTCTATTCTTCTAATCTTCCTTTTGCGACTACAGCTGCAGTGTTGAGCTAAGATACTGATCAACTGCGAAAAAGTATAACATACAAACACGTAAAATACAAGCAGGATTGTAAAAATGTTGCAATTCACTACAATGTTAGCTTGAAGGGGAAGAAAGGAGCTTTGTAATCATGGTAATACAGCCAAGAATATTCTGAGGACATAAAGTATTTAAATGAACAGTTCACTAAATATTGCCTCACTAATCAATCTTAATAGTCTTTTTATCTTCTACAGTGCCTTTAATCATGCTGTTCATTTAACGTTTAGACTACACCTTTGTATAATAGGAGTATAACTGGCCCTCTAAAACGTATATTTCAATCAAGTGTCGTTATCTGCTGTAATGACTGCGTTAGTTAAAGGGGAATAAACCATGCGTTGTTAGAGCATATCCATTGGTACTATTAATTTACTTGAATAAGTACATTTTATTCAAATATTTGAATTCTTGAAACTTAATCAAACACTTTTGGTAAGCCATAGATTATTTTATTTTCAGCTATTATTTCTCACCATTTTAAAACATTTCAGAAATAGATGTTAGATACCAATGTGTCTAAATATTACTGGAACGTGAATAACCCTCTTAGTCATTCTGATGAAAAACCAAATTCAGAAGAATGTTCAACTCAATAAGCTCTGTAGTTTAGACATGATGCAAGGACATAATCTATTTTTACGTGTATAAAAATTTTCACACTTATCATACTAGTATGATTGCACAAAAGTTCAGCTCGAAAATTAATAAAAGGAGCCTTGAATTCATGGCAATAATGCCAAGCATATCCTGAGGATATACATTATTTAAATGAACAGTTTAATGACGAAACTGGGTTTGCTAAAGTGTCTTTAATCAACCTTAACTGTCTTTTACATTTTCTACAGTGTATCTGTAATTAGGCTGTTCAAAGCTTGTATGTTCCAAAGGTAAATAGAGGAACAGGCTTACAAGAACATTAGTGAAATAAATTTTATTTAAGTGTGTTTTGTAATACAGGTCTTTTTTCCGCTTCTAGTTCTGCATTAGGTGGAGGGAAACAATTTTCTTTCCTTCAAATAGTTGAATTTCCGTAAAGTTATTAAACGCTTTTGTTACTTATTTTTATATTTATCAATGTTTGTAGAATACTAGTGATGAGTGAACTACTTGAAACATTCGTGTTAGAAAACAGCTTTTGATGAATACTATCTAACAAGTAATCTCTAGGCATGCATCTTTTACGAGTATTTTATGTATGTATGAAATATAAAATGATAATTATTTTTTATATTATTAACTCCTACATTTCTACGACCAAATTTATTTTTCTATATTGCTGTTCAAGTAAATTTGAAAAGAATAATGAAAACATGTGCACATCTGTTGGTGATCAATGGCACACCACAATCTGTTAATCTGTCATTATTTTTGTAAAATAAGTTACTGTGATTCATTGCTAATGGGAATAATTTATCAATGATTAATTTAACATTGGCGTTGATAAGTGAAATCTCAATATATTGTAAAAGCAACGTTTCCCCAAGACGTCTCAGATATAAAATATTTAAAATAGAATTTGTGACATTGGACAAATTATGTTTGTAATGTTCGCTATTCAAGATTTTTTTTCATAAACCTCGGTTCTTTTGTATTCTCTAGTTTTAGTATTCATATTCTGTGTTCTGTGATTGATTAATTAAAATTAGTAACCTATAATGTTCAAATATGGGTGCTACTTGGACACTACACAATTAATTTGAAATGCTTAAATTTAAACCAGCAAACGTTTCAAAACCCTTCGTAATATCCTAAAATATCTATAAAAATACAATTTTACCTTTCATAAAATGAAATCAAATATTTTCACTGACTTTTAATATTGACTTTCCACACTCTTACTCTATATATGCATACTGTATGAATAAACTACATGATTATACTGACACATGTTAAAATATCTTTTAACAATTGGTTTATTCTGAGATTTTTTGATGCCATTATCGTTATCCGTAAGACCAATTTAAAATTATTCGCTAAAGCTGAGCAAAATCTCATCACATGCACCATCATCGAACTTAGTGTTGCCTTTATGATAATGAAACGTCATACAAAACTTCAAATTCATAAGAAACTTCTTTTTTTCCTATAGACAGACAGACGCAAATGATATTATTTCACCTCCTCGAGTAATATACTTCACTAACACTCAGTCACAAATGTTGAAATAAAATTACTAACATTTGTGTAAACATAAATTAAACACCAAAAAGAGTTTTATCGCCAAATGGTATGTGCCGGAAGTTAAACTTCTCTTTTCCAGTGAACTGACTTTACCATAACATGACTTCAATATAGACTTTGCACCTAAGTCTTTTATCTATAATACATTCTGCTAACATTAAAATAGGTATATATCAAGATAAACATAACTTGTTACTGTAGAGTCAGGTGATAACAGTACACATCATCTATAACGAACAAAGAGGAGAATCTTTGCACTATTTGTTTGTACCGCATTATCAGTTTTGCAGGAGTTTTCGTGAAGTGGTTTATGTGTATCTGTCATCGGTTTATTCCATCTGGGTTGAAAAAATTTATTCTCTACAAGTGTTTCCATACCACAATTTTATTGTTTCCAACATTAATGTAATGGCTCTTTTTATCTATGGATGTAAAGTTGACTTGCGTTTATTTGACAATTCAGGACCTACATTCCTTCACCATAAAAGTAAGTACTCTGATCATATGTTTATCATCTATGACGTTGACACACATATGAGACTTTTACTTCCAAGAACAAAGAAATCAAAAGTGTTATTGCCAGAGTTTATACGAGTTGACGAATTTGCACTTCTCAATACATGATATACTAGAAGAAGAGGTTGCCTAAGGTGATCTATGATTATGCCGTTTGAGAGTCAGTGTTAAACACTGTTTATTTTTTAATACATGTAAATGATTGATGTCATCAATTTAGGTGTCTATTAGCTACGATCGCACGATATAATTACATCAGTTACAGTTATAGTTTTTAGTGTTTTTGGTGTTAGCCTTTTATTGTAAGCCTGTATTAAAAACTCAAAATCAGTACGAGCGATCTGAGCGTTGGTTGATCTGGCAAGTCATGTCTGAACGAGCCACGAGTTAAGACACACAATTTAGCAGACCGCTGCACACAGTGCACACCACCGCGCTGCGTCTTTGTAACTTTGTTAGTAACGAGTCTAATTAGATTATCTGATTTTTAACTTAGTTTATTCGATCACAGTTGAACAAGCTATTTGCATTGGTTTAACTTGAAAAGAGAAGTTTATACTAAGGATCTGTACTATAAAAAGAAACCTATTCCTAGAATGAGTATTTTGAAGTTATTTTCTTTCGCTTAACACAGTCCACTCTTTGTACTACTTAATTTGATGAGGACTAAGGCTTATATCTTTTATAAAACTTGCTTTTGTTTTATTTTAACGACGTCAAATTAAAGATTGCGTATCATTTCTAAGACAAAGTTTTTACTTTTATCCACAATGAAATTTTGTAGAGATTCCCCACATATACAACATGTTTATACATTTTGTATAATGATTGATGTTTGGTCTTCTTCTTTTAATACAACATAAAAATGCGTTCTTCTTTGAAAACTTCCTGAAAATTTTCATTGTGTGAAAGTAATTCGTAAAATCATTTTGAGTTATGGTAAATTCCACATTATAGCCTAATACAGTCTTTTTGATCAAATTTATCTTTGTGGAACAGTTGAGGATAGTGTGAATAGAAAAAAGGTTCTAAAATATTCAATGAAATAGATATCTAGCTTTAGAACTATGTAACATATTGCAGATTAAGTATTGTATCAAAAGTATTCTACCACTTCTGAGACATTTAACAACAGACTGTTAACAATACACTTTAAGAATAATACCGTTAACAGAGTTGATCAATATCAAATGTATAGGCTAAAAGTTCAAGTTATTATTATGACGATAATATTTCACACATTATTTATTATAAATGGCCTTTTTTAAAGGGGGTTTAAATATTAAAAAGTAGCATAACGCAAATAGCATTGGCAAAAACGGCTGAAATTTTTATTTCCGTTATGGATGGTGTGATACAATACATTCAAAACCCATAATCATTTTGTTTAAATTTTTAGCCATAAATTAATACAATAATTTTTAGCTGTCTGTCATGTAAGTCAATATGTTTATTCAAAACAATATATAGGAATTTAGTATCCTCTCTTTCATTACATGAACTGTATATTTTTCAGTAAAAAAAGATTGTGTCAACCATAAAACACTATGCTTTTATTGGGGGTTAACACCAAAGCATAAGTTACAGTGACATATCCATCGAAAACATCTATGACTCAATATAAGGTTTTTCAAAATTGTACATTGTCGGCAAGTATTTAGTTCAATATAACTGTGATCGAGAACTTACAGAAAACCGCTAAATTTCTGCTAAACACACATTAAGAGAAACAAAGGGATGAGAACTAGTCTCTCATACAAACCTTTATGTAATTCTTAAAACTTGACACACACGCATGCCACACGTATGTATTAATTACAAATAAATTAGCTTATTACATTAAATTTAAGTGTGTTGAGAACTATTTACTAATTTTACTAACTATATGTTTTCAAAGTTGTTGCGTAAAAACCTAACTTATGCGTGATTATTTCATTGCAGCTCTGTTAATCACTAAATAAATGCACGCTCTGGCAAGCTCATTGTTACGTCTTGAATAAAAGGATGAGCTAAGACGATCTCAAGCTGTTTTGAAGTTTTTCTGGCGCTTAAACTTTTTATGATTTCAGACAGAATTTAACAATATTACATTTAACCATTGTTGGTCATTCCTGTTACAGTCCACAGTTTACTGTTAATAGTTAGTATTAGTAATAATTAGTAAGAATATTATGCCTATTTACTAGCATAATTGCTTAATGAACATAACAAGACTTATTTACAATTTAGATACGTCATCTGCACACTTAAGACCAAGCGTAGTTTGCTTTTATTACTAATCCATATAACGAACTATTCGTATTTAAAATTAATATAGATGCAGTGAATAAGAGTTGAATAAATCCAATTATCTGCAATGATTTTTTCACATTGAGCGATGAGAAGCTGAGAAACACCTCATCGCTCTTAGTTCTAAAATAGCCTTTGCACTTGCTTCTGGAGTGAGAGGATATTTGCCATGGGTAAGGTTGGGACAGGGGCTCTATTCGGTCGAGATCCGATGAGAAGCGGACTAGGAGTGGATGGGATACCGGGTACACTAGTCTAGTTAGCCTGGAAAAAGGGAAGACTGGCTATCCAGCTTTCTAGTTAAACTAGTTCTTGCTCAAAGCAGCGTAGACAGACAGACAACCGCACAGAAAAGAAGTGTTTCAACCTCCCGGCAGAGAAAAGGAATATGCCGGCCTACCATCGAGGAACTTATTATTCTCTGTGTAGCATATACAATTTAAAGTCTATTTATGAAGTATTTCTTGATATATTCTACCACTTGGCACATTCAAAAGTTTATGCATTATGTTTTGTTTCTTATTTAAATAATAAACGTGTACATAATAAACACCATATGATATTGTTTGTGTTGGAGTAGTTATAAACATGAGGTATATGCCACATGTTAAAATTCCATATGATTGCAATCAGTTTGTTTACAAACCTATTTATTTTAAGATTTCTCGTCATCATCATGGATACATATAAGATCAATGTAATCATTTTTGCTATCACTTACTCAAATCCCAAGTAGTGATATCCAAAATCAATGTACCTTATATATAAATGAATTTTAAAGCGAAATTTCAAGATCAATTCGTTCGCGAAATATTGCGACGACAGACAAAGGGATATACAGATGGAAAGACAGTAATAAAATTTGTCCAGTCCCTCGAGTGGTAGACTTCACTAGGGCTCAGTAAAACCTTCGTAGCCGCTGTTTTTTTTTTAGTTATTAATATGATACAATCAGTAATAACCACGTAATTTTCCATTGTAAATTCGTTCAAGGCCTTTCGAAATCAACGATTCAGGCAACTCCGCAAGATAATTAAAACTTCTCCAAAAATGCACGCATCAAATGCATAGTATATTTGATCCTGCGCACTATTTTGAAGCTCTGCTTACTGTAAAACTCCAGTGAAGGTTTAAAACACATCGAGTTAAAATAAACTCTTCGACAATATCGATAATAATGATACCCATCTGCATCATCCCCCAGGAGACTATGTATGCTAAATTATAAAGCTAAATGAATGAGGTACATTTAAACGAGAAATGTATAACATATTTTGAATGTCGTGTTTTTCCTTGTCTGATGTGTTAAAAAAATCATCTCGGAGTCACATTAAAAAATAATATCCCAACTCTCATGATAGTGAGTGATTAATAGGTTACTATCATAGGTTGATCCTTTGGGTATTTATTTAACAGACATTTTCAGACATCCATGAAATGTTTATCGTATTTAATAGTTATTTATAATACGTACTTCATAAAATTATTTCCGTAATGTTACACATTAATTATAAATTACAGGGCCTAATAAATATTGTATATTAACCAAAGCTTGTGTTTTTTATCACAGAGATTTAAATTTATTTAGAAATAAAAGCAATCTTAACCGAACTTTGCAGTACTCGTTTACTACGCTCAATATTTTACAACTCTGTGAACTAGAATGTATGTTCTAATATTTTCCTGATTTTCATATTGGATTTTTTAAATTGTTTAACTTTAAAATCTGTTAATTAGCTAAATATAACATACCATAATGATTGGGACTGGTGTACAAGTTCATTCTAAAATAAGGAACCAATGTTTGGGATATACCAACTTAAACTCATTAAAATAAGGAAAAGTCCTAAAATATGAGCTCTCAGTTTTGTGTATATTTTTATATTTGCCAATTTTGCATTATTGTATTTTTATAACCGACCGTTATAACTAAAACTTCGGTATAACTAAGTAAGCCAATATCCAAAATCATTAATATGTTTAAAAAACCAGAACCCACAGCTCTATTAATATCAGAAAAAATCTGGACATACATTAAATATTTACATGAATATCAGTTTTATATTTTATACTACATCTTTGTAAAACCATTTTTATCGGACAATTTAAAAACCTGTCCGTTTTCTTTAAGCAGTCACATGTGAAATTATCTATAATTAATATTAAATACATTAATCATTTCATAAGAAATGCCATCAATCTTGAGGTAAGACACTAAACCAAAGAAATTATGTAACACTTTAAATTACAAAATATATTTTATATTTAAATACATAACCTACTTAGTATTGTAGAAGAGGTTTATTAAAATAGCTGCATTTACAACAGTGTTGATGGTATTGTATATATAATTATTGTTACAAAGCAGAAGTCCGACCCCTGGGTAACAACAGGCTTCGCTGAGGTTGCATACACAGCTTCAAGATCATAGCTAATTTCATTCTGGAAGTGTTATTTTGCCGCATGATGAAATATCATAAAATTTTATTCTGTCTGCTTAAAAATGTATGTATTATGTGATTTCTCGATGTCATTTTGGTTACCAATGTAATCAATGTAAAAATGCTCGTTAATACATTTAGTGCATCCAAATCCTACAGAGTGAGATCCATCAACATCTTACAACCTCGTTGTTTCTTGTCAAGAAATGGAACCTCATCTTCACACAACATTTCAGGTCTATTGATCAGTACTTCTTGAGATGTCTTGAGGACAAACGGAGAGATAGATAATCAGAAATTGAAAAATGTACACCGACTCGAGTGATATGTTTCGCAAACGTTAAGCCAACTTTTGCGTTATGACTGGACGTATGAGTAAAGACGAGACGTTCGCTGCCTGTCTAATTTAAAATCTATTTAACGAGTATTTCAAAGAAATCAATATTAGACCTATAAAAATATATTATTAGTGCCATTAATGAAATTATTGACAATGAACAGTTAATGAAATAAGGAATCTGTAATTGTAATGTGTAACTGTACGTTATTGCAGCAAACTATAGTATTATAATTATTACTATGCTCGTAAAATTTAATGTAAAGTGTAAAACGAAAATATTTATACGAGTTTTTTTTATTTGTACGGTAAAAAAGATGACATTAATAATTTTGTTATTTTAACAATTTTATTTCTTTTCCTACATTATAGAGAGAGAAACACAATTAAAACAAAGCTTCGAGCATCGAATACGTATCCACTATGTTCCATACAATAAGAATCATTTCTAAAATCCCCTAAATAGCATAAAACATGAGAGAAGCAAGAAATGCCTCAATAGTATTAATACTAATGTTTCTCAACTGTATCAACCCAAAGCCGAGGATTACATCCAACAATGAAACGTTTCAATTAAGTGAATCCAAACGTGAAATGTATAATGTATCGTGTATGTTATCGGATATTGGTCTCCATGATTTTCATACAAACAATGTTGTTGTAACAATCAGAACCTAATATTTTATCGTAACAGAATAACGTTGTTATGGATTATTTGTTTTTACAGCAATGTTATTAATACTAGGAATTATTGCTATCCACACTGTCCTTATTCGATATATCAACCCATGTTATGTATTCGCATAAACTATAAATTATGAATACAGCAAGCTTAAGTTACAAGCTGTTTCGTACCTAGAGATTTATTTCTAGGCTAATACAGTCTAGGTATTAATTAAATAGATTCAATATCTAATGGCAATAATCATAATAAGTTTAACGACAACAATTAAATTCAAAAATTAGTCTTTAAGCTTTTTGAGTCATTGACATAACTGTTATAAAGGATAGGAAACATGTTCTTAGTACTTCCGTCACCCTTCAAGTGTTCCAATGTCAGCTTTTCAGAAAGCATATATTACGTTGTAATTCAAACCACGTAATTTTAGTTTAATAGAATATGGTTAGCTGAGTAAACAAAACACAAATATGTTGGCTTATGGTAAATCAGACCTGCCCTAATATTCCTGTCTGTTTTGGTACACCGAAGTTTGTCTGTTGAATAGTATAGTTCAACAAAGAATTGGATTGTTTAGTCCATATCTTAAACCGGACGTATATTACACGGTCTGGAAGTAGACGCTCTTAGACCGAAGGTAGCGTCTCACACTCAAGTACGTCTATATTTTCTTCATCGGAGCAAGAACACTAAATTACGACAACAGAAATTTAATTTATTTCAATTAGAAGTGCTCCTTCCGGTACGTGCCAAATCAGAAATAATTTGTAGAAGTCGCCCGTTGCAGCTCATTAAATTCGCAAGGAGAACGAGCATAATCCTAGTTGGATGAGCTTTATCGAAGTTTATTATTCGTAGGTCTGGAAAACTTTCATTCTGTCTGTCTGTCTGTCTGTCCACACAAGATCTCGAAAACAAACTTATCTACAGACTTTAAATTTTACATGAAATTTTATTTCTATATAGAGTTCTGTAATGGTTCATGTCCAGTATAGGATGCAGCTGAACGTCATTAAAGCACATCTATCACTCGGTATTCTAGCACAATTCCTCTTTTGACTACCAGGGTAAAACCATTTTTGTGTATGGTTTTCTGATTGCCTGTCTTTCCACAGGACATTTTAAGAATAAAATTAGCTTTAGATTTAAAAGCTCAATATTTAATACGGGACTTTCCTTTCGTTATATTTTCAAGTTCCGCTTTAACTTGTTTTAACTTTGTTGCGTATAAAATTGAATTATCGGAAGCGAATTCAACCATGCAACCTCAGCGACGCGTGTTACGCGACACGTGTTGTGGTGTATTCGTAAATTTTTTACGCTTATATGTATTACAGTTTTGTTTTGTAAAGTTAATAGTTCATATTATTTTATGTTTTGTTTATAAAAGATTAATAAATAAATGAGTTTATACCACATTGTACACACACACGCACGCACACACGCACACACACACACACACACACACACACACAGGAATCCATACAAAAAGAAAAACATACACTCATACAATTTAGATAAATTACAATAAAAATATATAAGTCAATATATTTAAAAATTAAGATAAACTAGCAACCTATTTTAGAGTTAAAATTAACATAAAACAAATTATCATACATATAGGATAGAAGTACATAAACTATTGTAGAATTGAATCATCAGACAAAATAAAGTAATTTCTTTAGACCAAATACAAGAGTACATTAAATCTTAATATAAAAAACAAGGAGATTGTTATGCAAAGTAATTTTAAAACACCTGGAGTTATAAAGTGAATTTAGATCAACTGGTGACTTTACAATAATGGCATTTATTCTTTTGAATCGTGACCTAATATGAGACTAAGAACCTTTTTCCATCAAGAAATTTATTTAAAAAGTTAATCAACATTTGAATTATTAAATACAATCATTCAATGTTATTATTTGCGTTAAATTGGTGAATCTTTATTTTTGTAAAACAACAGAATAGACATTTACTAGATGATGACCACTCGAATATTGGATGGCAACCAGAACTCCCAAATCTTCAAGGATCAACATTACCAGTATTAAATCCATACTAAACGGACAAGGATGATTGGAAGATGAATAAATGTCATTGGAACACACAAAGTAAAACTGGAGTTGAACTCAAGTAAGATCTACCCAATTTATGATTCCAAATCTTTCAAAATTCAAACCTAACATGCACCAAAACTTTTTCTATGTTGGATATATTTTATTTTCTGTGCCCATTGCAGTATAATTCACGAAACCCTGTATCATACATGTGACACATATACTCAATAATAATTTTAAATCAAACTTTTATTTATTTACATCAATAGCTAGTTAAGCAAGGGAAAAGTACGAGTTAATAAAGCAAAAGACAAATTGACATATGTATCTGAGATATATATCAACGAAGGGAATGGTTTGTGTTAGTATGTACATAAAAATTATTTTAAAAGGCAGATATTACTATTACTGTGAAGAAAGCAATTTTTAATTAATATCCATTAGAGGAAATATTAAAAACCTGATCGTAGGCCATTAATACACGCGTAATCATGTCATACTTTTTTTAGTAATGACAGTTTAGTTGATATGTAAAAGATGAGCTGAAACAGCAACATTGCTACATAGCTTGATGTATAATTTGCCTCGGTTCAATTTTTCGTTCTGTTTAAAAAAACTGTACTTTTTAAAGAGACTTCACGTAAGTCCTTTAAGATCTATCTACTGTGATCCATTTTAAAATCGTGCTTGATTTGAATTTAAATCGTAAAGAAACATGATGTTTCATGCACATAAGATGCAAAATATGTTTTTCGAATTAGAATACACCAAAGTCATTTCGGTTAAAAAATTACTGATTAACTCGTACTTTTTCTAATCTCTCTTTTCATCACAATACGGCAACGTGGCAATTGTCCCTCAATAGGCTCTTGTGGCTTTGGCATCAGGTTGTACCAGACCCTGAGAGCTACATCAATAGTGCATATATGCCAGCTTAATACACAATCTCCAGGCCAATTCAAGTTTCTATGCTTCAGCTATATTGTGGTTAGATAACATCACTATTCGAAATATACGAGTTTCGAAGATTTCATAACGCTGCTTAACGTATTTGCGTGAAAAACTTTTGGAATTAATACGAATTAAAATAATCTGTCATTATAATTTCACTAAGATGAAAGAAAAAATACGATAAATAAAACATATCTGTGTAACTTTATATACCCTATTTCGTATTATATATTATGTAAACTATGTCGTACAGCATTTTTATTCATTTATGTCATTATATTTTTATTTACTTTTAAATCATATTTTTAGATTTCTACTAATTTAGTATACAAAACTTGAGTTAAAACTCAATTAGAACTTACAGATTGTTTTTTTTTTAAGCTTCTGAAATAAATATAACCAACTAGTTTTTTTAAAATTCTTCTCTAAATTAATTATATTTTAATACAAAAACTTTATCAGATTTAGTTAGTTGAGTGCATTTACAATTAAACATTTAAAAGAAGACATTTTCTATACCGGAAAAGGGAAATGCGTTAAATCTTATGGTTTTGTAGAGTATAGCATACAATACATTCATCATTGTAATCAGACCGGTTCTTTTCATGGTTTTTGTGCTGTGTTTATTTGAGTAAAGACCAATACATTCGAGGTGTGTTTAAAATAAACGAGATGTTTTATTTATCATAATTTTACATTAATGTTGTCACCTTTAAAACAGTATCTATTAGATAGCTATTATGCACTTCTGTCAGCGCTTCTTTCAATCCTTGAAACACTGCTCAAACTCGATCTTTGGGGTAGCCTTTAGCTCTTTTGATGTCACCCATGCTTATAAAGTGATGGTCCATTAAAGTTCTCTTTATTTTTGTAATAAAAGAAAGTTACACGGAGTTATGTCCGTAGAATACGGAGACTGGGGCATCGTTACAGTACTGTTTTGGCCAAATATTCGCGAATAAGCAATTTATTGTGAGTAGGTGCTTTAACATGGTGCAAAACCCATGAATTGTTTTGCCACAAATCCGAGATTTCTTTTACGGATTGATTGACGCAAACATCGTTGAACTTGCAGTTAGTACTGCTCATTGGCCGTTTGCCCTTGTGGAAGAATTCATAATGCACTATGTTATTACAATCACAAATGCTAGACATGAGCACAACCTTCACGTTCAACTACACTTGCCAAGCCTTTTTAATTCTTGGCGGCCCAGAATGCCTCCACTGGGATGACTGAGCATTAGTTAAATTTTGTCACATATTAGGATACTTCTCAGTAATTCTGAATCGTCGATGATTTTTTTAGTTACTCCTAAACAAATTCCATTCGCCGCTGTTTTTGTTCAAAATTCAACAAATTTTACTGCTACACGTTTCATACCAAAAATATTCCAACAATTTCATCTCATGAACCACTTTATATGCAGAACATCTTCAGCGAGTTCAGCGAACGTTCATGACCTATTCTTCCACTTCTTCATGTTTTCATTGGTTGTTGATGTGATGGATTATCCGGAATATTTGGCATCTTCAATGTCTTCACGGCCATTTTTTTAAACGTGTATACCACTCTTAAACCCATGTCTAAACGTAGTAATTCCCTTTACTTTTTTATAATACCTCTTATACTTAGTTTAATGAATGTTCATCTTAAATTGATAGACCTCTTTAGAGTACGCTTTGAACATATATTTACTTATAACAAGTTTTATTAACAATTTATTTTCGTTTTAACCCTACTCTGTAATTTAATTTAATGTATCAATATTTAAACCTATCGCATTGTTGCTCTTTATTTAAGTTATAAGGTACATCGTCTCCATCAGTATTGTATCATATATTGTAGTGGGTAATGGATGAGAGCGTCTCATAGCCACATGTTGCAGCGATCCATCAAACTCAGCATAACTTTCTGCTAGCTCTCTAGAGACCTTACTCTGCAACTTGTAGTATATATTAGGTATTGTACATTAGGAATGGGTTAGAGTTTGTCATAAAAATGTCTCATGTTATATTGATAAAACAATGTAGTTATTTAGTTGCAATATAAATAATGTTTTCCATTGCAATGAATAGACGCTTTATTAGTAAAGTGTCGCACATATTAAAATAAAGGGCAATATTATTTTTATGAATATGATTATTGCTACATTTTCTGTAATAATGAGAAAATCATTTGTTGTTCTTACATTATTGTTGTATCGAATTTGAATTTCGTTGTTTAATACCCATGGATCATATATGATTTGTATATGATTATAATTATATGATTATTTGCGAGTATGGTTATTATAATAAAAACGTGTAACCTTAATAACAATAATAGTAAAGTATGTATTCAACTCTAATATAAGGAGTGGCCATGACCTAGTGTTAATTTTTTTGTGAGTGATAATGCAACATTAACGTGACTCAAATAAGGAAATTAAAAGTTCTTATCACTCACACACCCAGAAACAATTATTTTCGTTTTTAATAAAAACAATAACATTTCGTTAAAAGTTTTAAGTTTCTATGACAATTCGATCCATTTCTCAAACTTTATTACTACTATTGTTTTTTATATTACATTCTTTTATTGATGTGTAGCTTTTAATTGGCCTGAATCTCCAAAAATATTAACGTATCGACTTTTAATGGAAAGTTCTCATTTTTTTTAATTAAAAGAAAACTTAGATATTCAAAATGCATTATAAAAAACGCTATAAACTAGCAAATGTCATGGAAACTGTTTCAAAATCTAATCTTTAAGAAAATATTATACATCGTTTTCTTGTTATCATTTAAGTATAGTTACGTGAGTTTCAATAGTGTAAAACCAAATTGCGATAGCAAACACACAACGGCTTTTAGATCCCTTATTATTGATATTTCAAATTAATAAGTAAAACATGTTTTTTTATTAATTATAGCTACATACTAGTCTACTGTTTAGTTTTACTTTATTTTCAAAATGTCCTCCGTTCTCTATTATGCAGGCTGTGGCTCTCTTTCGCATAGCTCCAACAGACTTTATGGCTTAGCTTTCCCTAAGTTTCTGTGCTGCAACTTGGATCCTATTAAAAAGTTCGTCTTCATTATTTATAGGTTTGCATAAACCTCACACTCAAGAAATCCCCACGCATGAAAGTCCGTGGGGTTGAGATCAGGAGAACTTGCCTGGAGTACAGGGCCTTCTCTGTCTATCCAAGTTCGGTAGTTAGAACTTAGCCAATTTCGGACGTCAATATAGAGGTGCGGATAAGCCTCATCTTGTTAATAAATAATATATTGACGGCGTGTAGGGTCAAATACATTCAACATTTGAGGCGAATTGTGTTGCAAAAAGTCAAGATATATAACTCCAGTTAAACTTCCCTTAAAAATGTGAGGTCCCAAGAAACGATCACACCTGTCCAAACATTAACAACAAATCTCTGAAATGACTAATCTCTTGCAGTTTTATGTTTTCGGTATTCTACAAATGTATTTTGTGA
Organism: Homalodisca vitripennis; assembly: GCF_021130785.1. Taxonomy (NCBI): domain Eukaryota; kingdom Metazoa; phylum Arthropoda; class Insecta; order Hemiptera; family Cicadellidae; genus Homalodisca; species Homalodisca vitripennis. Next base: position 69,595,261 of record NC_060207.1, read on the forward strand.
AAGTTAAGTACACCTTGCCTTGTAAAATGAGATTTGTGTATCCATAAGATGTTTTTGAAAAGTTATATTGTTCAATGTCAGAATTTCATAAACCATGACAAAAGACTCGTCTAACAGCATAATCATTATTTTCCAGGCCTGCACTTCGGTAAAATGATAAGGGTATTTTTGGTAATAATTTATTCTTCTGTATAACTTTAAAATTATACTTTTGCTCAAGCTGAGCTCACCTGCAGGATCTCTCCTACTCTCCGCATTTTGTCTAAGTCTGTCCAATATGAGTTATTCTGTGTTCTAATTCAATTCTGTTGCCCCCTATTCACTCCGCTTCTTGTACATATATTCACGTACTACCAAACTCGGATGCAGGCTTCTAAATACTTGTGTACTGGGAATTCGCCGACCAGGATATCGGACAGTGTGCTCCCTTTGAGCCACACTAGCCTTTCCATCACAGAAACCATACACAGAATGCATTTCTACATATTTGAAAACGACATATTGTAATCAATCACTGTCAACTAGTAAAAAACCCAAATCCACTACAAACACAAAACTATCCAAACCAAATATATCAATCTCATGATAAGATTGGGGTAGGCAGATATGGTTAAGTAAGGTTAGCTAGCTATCATTTAACCATCATTAACGTATTAGCGGGTTAATCATAGCAAATAGCTACCTAGAATGATATGTTTTATTTTAATCAGGATCTAATAGAAAAATATATCTCAGTGTCAGTGTAAATCGTGACGCTGTAAATACAGTTGTGATATGCTTGTGAATTTTGACCATATCGTGTTTTAAAGTATTAAACTTAAACAACTGTATTTAAATGATAGAAAAACGGTGTATCATATTTTATGAAAGTTTACATTTTTAAGCAGTCTCTATTACATTGGCTAGTCTCTAGTATTTGTAATAAATAATACATGTTAATGTCAGGTGTTTCTTTTAATTTCTTTAAAAATGAGAACTTCCCATTTTAAGTTGATTTAAATAATACTTCTGGAGATTCAGATCCGTTAAAACTTCATACTTACTCAAGGTTTAATGTAAAATATAATGGTAGTAATAATGTTAAAGAAATGTATCAAAATTTCATAGATGTTCTACATTTTTTACATAATATTCATGCTTTTTAAGCGAAAATAATATTTCTCTGGGTGTGTGTGAGTAATGAAAACTTTTTAATTCCGTATTTGAGTCCCATTTAGGTTGTATTATCACCCACATTAGTTTTTAACATCAGGTCATGGCCACCCTGTATAGTAGAAGTTGATTGTTAAGAATATATTTGATATTAAAATGAACGTTTGCGGAAATGATTATTTCAGAGCATCTTTAAAGAATGTTTTATTAGTGTATTGGCTCATGGAGCTGCAAACTGAACCAACTCATTCAAAAGTGGCCAAACCTAATATTAAACAATGATCAGCACAACGTATAATATCAATTGCATAGTCAAAAATTTATAACCGATCGCTTTTCTATTGTGTATATGAAAATTAATTTTAAAAAAATTCAAAATTGTTACATAAAATTCAGTGGAAGTAAAATACTGGCACGCACACAACCGCATATAATTAACATGTTATTGAATTTTATGAATACTTTAGTAATAAAAGTGACGATTATTGTATCTATTGTATTAGTTAATCGTTGTACATTGTATGTTATGAAAATGTAAAACTATTGTTTGTTTGGAATATAAATTCGTAGCACACGCACTGCAAGCAGTAAAATTTATTTCTGGTTAAAGTGAACCTTAACCAACCACTGATGTACTGACCCTCAACTCCTACTTCCCCTATTTTACCACAAGACGGCAACCCGAAATTAGCCCTCTAGAGGCTTTGTGGCTTTCTAATTTGAGGTTGTAGCAGACTACGAAAGCTATTTCTCAAGGGCATCTGACTATCACCAAAGCTAAATATACGTTACCGTTATTTCAGTACTCGCTTTAGCATGTAAGTGAGCAAATACTGCTGTTGCTGTTGAGGGTCTTATTTCAATAATTAAGTAACATTAATATCAATAAACTATTTATATATTATATTTTTCGCAATTAAAATAATGGTGATTAAAGTAATTTATGAATACCTTGTTCTTCAGTTTACTTGTTACTAAAGTGAATCTAAGACATTAGATTTTAGTAATTACACAGAAAAATACCATACATTATTTCAGTATGTATAGCTTATACAATGTGCTTTCAAACTCTCCTGTGATATTTTGGGATTTTGTTCTTTAGGCAAATCAATCAAGATATTGAACTTAAACTTGGATCACAATTGTTTATTTTGCCACATGCCTAATGTGCTTTTTTTAATTTTAGAATTTGGTGAACAAAAACATTTTACTTGGCCATAATTATTGTTCGTGTACCTTCAAATCCAGAGAAAATTTATATTTGACTATCGTATAATTTTTCAAGATTGCGGACGGTTAAAGATTATTAATGTTTGTTATTGTTAAAGTTAATAAGATTTTTAAATTTTTAAACAACAATACAATTGCTAAGTTTAATTACGAGTACAAACATGTTAACAGAAACAAAAGGTTTTCATGTATTGGTTGAAATATTACTTATAAATTTTTAAATAATGAATAATTTACATTAGTAGAGTAAAATAATTAGCTACTAAAACAAGCTCTTTAATAAATTACAACTTTGGAACGTCGAGTCGAGAAGATGTGCTCATTAAGATCGCATTAGTTAAAGATGTGAAATTTTTCTAATTGTCTGAAAGCACTAAAATGTATCTTTCTTATTGCATAATTTACATTTTCCATATCTGGAGTTTTAACATCACAATGGATTCTGAACTGTGATGTCTAACTTTTTTATATGATTAGGTTAAGAGCTTGAGTTCACAATAAATTAAAAATAATGTTAAAACCTCTTAATTTTGTATAATTTGTATTGCATTAATGCACTAAACAAATTTTCTGCTATATTTTTTTAAGATTACCATGTATTTTAAACACGAGAAAACCCCTTCAGATATCATTGTAGGTTTTATTGTTATGATAATCTTTTATATATTGTCCCGAACTATATTGGCAATTGTTACAAATTTGTTGTATGTATTTTTGAAATTGCAACATATGGCTCATACTTTTATATATCAGGATGATATGTTTTGTACTTCCATAATTTGAGAACACGTCTCATATGCTAAACCACGTAAGATAACCAGTCTGTGGTTTCAATTCGAAAGTTAATAGTCAAACTAACAAAAGGACCTGAAAATGGAACCTTAACACACCGGATAAACTGAGTTTTTCATCATTAAACGCTTGGTGGTGAATGCCAATCATTTAATCACAGTGATTTAATGTTACGCAAATGGCGTTTCGCTGTTAAATCGATATCTCCAAAATTCAGATCTGTCAGTGATCTATGTAACTCTAATAGGGGAAACTCACGCCTAAGTATCAATTAGCTCGATTTTCACAGGTTCAAGATAAATTATTATCTATTACGCCATATACGCTAAATTATTTGTAATACTCTTTCAAGATTGTTGTTAATAGATGTTTTACTATGACTGCCCTTTATTTGGTACAATTTATGATTCCATCGTATATCTTTCAATCATTGAAGTTAGAGATTGTGTAAATCAAAAGGATAAAAACGTCCTTTAACCTCTTATTATCCTTTCCCCTTATATATTTTTTCCATCATAAAACCTCCATCAAAGTATTAAAATATAGATTCTATTCAAAGTAACTGATAAAGTTTTTATGAGTTAGCTCTTGCCGTTAATTATTTAACGAACATTATCCACCAATGAATTTAAAATCGCCACAAAATTATACAAGGTTTAGACAATTTTAATAACATGACTTCGTTAATTTTACGACATAAATAAATACGAGAGTACATATCGTACAGTTATTTCATATGTTGACATTGTAATAGATATATTAATGTATTGAATAAAAAACCTACAGAAATAACGGCTTATTTAAATCTGACAATAAAACTAGAAACTAGCGATAGAAAACAGCGTTGTATACACTAAAATTATTGGTACGGGGGTTTTGCGCTGTTGTTATACGAGTATACAACGTGTTAAAACGTGGTTGCGCGGCAGCTCTAAGCCTATCATAGTTAAAGTAGTTCTGACTATTCACGGGAAAAATCTGTACCTTTAATTTTAATTTACAACTATTTATAGAGAAAATTCATATTCTATACGTCAAAACATAAAGTACTCTAAAGACCTTAAGTGTGTCATAGCCATTTAACTACGTTCCTAAATGCCTGGGAACCTATTGCATCCCTTACCTGCCCCACCGACCCCTACTCGCGTACAGTACGCGATCCTAATAATATCTTGACAACTAATTTAAACAACTGGAACCGTAACCCCCAACGTTAGGGCCCATTAACCCAAACTCAATGTACAGTACTGCTTCAAAGTAATCTAATACTTCCGTCCTTACTACTAACTCCGGTGAAACCCTTTTGGTATATTGTGTATTATCAACACAAACTAGTAAGGACCCTGCAAGCGACAGAGTATATATGTGTATAACTACTGATATCAGAGCATTATCCCTAATAATTATTCTCTATAAACACAATATGTTATTACAATGTGGTTTAAATTGTGCAAATAATTACAAATATATATATATATATATATATATATATATATATATATATATATATATATATATATATATCGGGTTATATATATATATATATATATATATATATATATATATATATATATATAAAACCCGACTTTAAGTTGAAGAAAAGGAGCCATGCAATCATGGAAATAAAGCTAAGCACATCCTGAGGATATACAGCATTTAAATGGACAGTTTAATAACGAGATTGAGTCCGCTATGGAGTGTCTCACTTTAATCAACTTTAACTGCCTTTTACATCTTCTACAGTGCCTGTAATTATACTCTTCAAAGCTTTTATACAACAAAGGTAAATTAAAGAACAGTTGGCTTTCTGGAGCAATTGAAAATTAAAACGTGTACGTATTTCTTCATTGAGTTTTTTCAAGTAAGCAAAATAACAAAAAAGTCGAATTTTTAGTTTTTATAGCAGCAACAATAAGTATACATGTTTAAGACCAATTATTATTAATACAAATCTAAGTTTTCTTCCATCAAGATTTGGCTTACAAATTAGAATAAAGAAATACTGTTGTTTACTCAAAGTTCTTTAGTGCCAATATTATTGTAAAAAATATTAGGTTGAAAGCACACTCATAATATTGCAGTAAGCCCATAAGTAAGCCTTCAGCAGGGTCCTTGCTGTGATTTCTTGTGAGAATAAAAATGGCTATGTTTTGCTTTATTTGGTTTTACCATCCTAACTACATACGAGAAAACTAGCAACCACTGTGTCAACATGGTTTGCACTGTGTAGTTGTACCTGTGCAATAGAGTCTGTATATTATTAGTTTTAGTTAATGGTGAATTCATTTTTTGTGATTCTTAATTCTGTTTTAAAACAGCTAATAAAGAACATGTAAATGATAGATAATTGAAACATACAAATGTTTCATTGTTTATATACTTGAAGAAGTAACTGATCCTCCTCATTAAACAAGCATTTAGTGTTTAAATTTGGTACAAATAGGCACTATAAACATATTTAATGTTGCTGAAAGGAATATTTAGAGCACTTAAAAATTATTCATTTATATTTTTCCAAGCAAATCTGTTACCAAATATTAAACTTATTTTTAAATAACGATTAAAAATATATAACTTTAAGGAATTTTCAAGCGTTCAAAGTAATTTGCACTTTACGGTCATTTCAAAAAGATATATTATAGCATGTATTTAAGAGGGCTGCTTACAGATACTGCGACATAACAGTAAATTGTGCATTCTGGAACATTACAGTATCTACTGTAATGTTCCAGAATATATTTATTTCTATAGAATATTTATTTCTAGGTTTCATAAATTTAATTAACATTACTTATTTTTTCCAGATCTCCAAAGGGCTCATTATTAGCTAATCGCAATTTACACCAACATTATATTTACAAATCTTTTAGAACCTTATTGGTGTATACGACTGTTTATTGTTTCTTATGACGTGACAACGACCAATTATTGTTGTATTACATGTTCAAAACTAAACATATGGAAATATTGTCATATATAAGAATTTCAAAGGGAAAGTCCCCATCTATGGATAGGAATTTTATTCTTTTTGTAACTTTGCAAGGAAAGTTGCAACTTCATTCTTGAATACGTAATAGGACATGATAGCAGAAGGGTGTATTACAACAGCAGACTCCTCACGAAGGCGGTTAATTAGAGCAGGACTAGACATCGTAAATCTGAGAGATCAGTCGAGACTGTATATAAAGCTACCGTTAGTCCTAATGAACAAGCCCAGTCAACATTGTATAAAAGGACGTGACAGCAGAAAGAGTATTACAATATCAGACTCCTCATGGCAGCGGTTAATTAGAGCAGGACTAGACATCGTAAATCTGAGAGATCAGTCGAGACTGTATATAAAGCTACCGTTAGTCCTAATGAACAAGCCCAGTCAACATTGTATAAAAGGACGTGACGGCAGAAAGATTATTACAATATCAGACTCCTCATGGCAGCGGTTAATTAGAGCAGGACTAGACATCGTAAATCTGAGAGATCAGTCGAGACTGTATATAAAGCTACCGTTAGTCCTAATGAACAAGCCCAGTCAACATTGTATAAAAGGACGTGACAGCAGAAAGAGTATTACAATATCAGACTCCTCATGGCAGCGGTTAATTAGAGCCGACTAAACCAATAGTAAATCTGAGCGATTAGTCGAGACTGTATATAAGACGACCGTTAGACCTAATGAAGATGCCCAGTCACCATTATGTGATAGGACGTGATAGCAGAAGGGTGTATTAAAAAGGAGACTCCTTAAGGCAGCGGTTAATTAGAGCAGGACTACAGCCATCGTAAATGTGAGCGATTAGTCGAGATTGTATATAAGACTACCGTTAGTCCTAATGAACAAGCACACTCACCAATACGTAATAGGACGTGACAGCAGAAGGATGTATTAAATAGGAGATACCTCACGGTGGCGGTTAATTAGAGGTGGACTAGCCATTGTAAATCTTAGCGATTAGCCGAGACTGTATGTAAGACTACCGTTAGTCCTAGTAAAGAAGCCCAGTTACCATTACGTAATAGGACGTGAGGTCTATTAGAACATCATGACCAGTTGCCTGCTGAGTCATGGCCTGATGGTGCAATCTGGAATCCGTGAATCGGATATCGAAATTAGTTTTCTCAAAAATATGATAAATGACCGTATCCGTATTTTGGGTATTCTCACATTTCAGATTCCTGGTTATCCAGTTCAAAGAAAGGTGGGATTTATAGTGTATATATTATTTATATACTCTTCCAACGATCCCATGGTCGTGAGGAATTAGCTTTTACGCGTATTTCTACTCAAACCAAAAAGACTACAGTGCAATAAATAATCAGGTAGCAAAATGGAAAAATACTGTGATGAAAAAAGCAGAGTTTGTTTAGAAATATTACAAATACTGCTTTTAAAATATTTAGTATAATAAAACTGTTATAAAACTTTTGAATATGCAAATTTACAAGACTAAATAAGCAAGACACATATACAATTGTGCACCTAAGTAATCTAAACGTTAGTAATTTATTAACTACATTATTTACGTGAATAACAAATGTGACATGTGGTAATTTAATTTCTTCTATACTCGTATGTTAAAACTGATTCTTGTGCAAAACATTTGCGCTACAATAGATTTTAAAATTTGTTTAGCCACTTTCTGGAAGAATGAATGATACTGAGTACCAATAAGTAATTAATATGTTTATATTTGTAATATGTGTTTTTAACACGTTATTTTTATTCTAGCTTAACAAAATAACTGCAAAAGGAATTGAACAATAGCAACTTAATTAACCTAGCTAATGGTAAAAACTATGAGTGTTTTTAAACATTTATAGATCACTATTTCAGACGAAAAGTACCATTAATTGGTACTACGTGTAATTTTTAAATCTGCTAAATAATGTTAAGTACTTTTCTTCGATCATTATTATTTTTTCATCAGCGACAAATAAATTATTTTTCAAACATTATACTATGGTATAGGCTACATGTGCATAGTAAATACGATTCTAAAGTAATAGCTCAACAATTTATTGTATAGTTTATGACATTTGTAACATAGAAAATGATAATATAAAACATTTTCATGACTTTTATGCCGTATGGAACAAATTTAACATTTCTTATGAACTTCACAATTCTATTATATTTGTTCTAAACATGTTATTTTTATTCCTGCTTAATGAAGCAATTGTAAACTGCAAGGGAGAGTAGGAACTTAATTAATTGAAGGTAAAAACTGTGAGAGTCCTTCAACAAGAGCGAGAAGAACCAACCACTCACATAGCTTGTAGTGCTACTATAAATTTACCTCCCTGCAAGCAAACACGTATATAAACATTTCGTTCCCTTATTATTGTTAGGAAAATCTTAATATTCTGTACGTTGTAATATTTAAATTATAAATTAAACATTAGTCTTGTCGGAGTAATATAATGATGTATTTTGATATAATATTCAATTAAAACCTTATTCTGTACTAATTACTTTAATTCATATGCCGTAGAAAATTTGTGAAACATGAATAATTTTGTCAGAAAACATTTAAAGTATATTTAAATTCGCACAAAGTTTTGACAACTAAAAATGAATATTACAAAACTCCGGATTATTTTGCTGTTTTATTACATTTTTGTGATTAATGTTCATTCATTTTACACATAAGATTTATAATATATTGTTATACTTTATCCTCTTTGATTATACTTTGCTGCTATAATTTGAACATATAGCTTCAATTGGAGGTAGGTTCAACTCAGCTTTAGAAATATTTTCTTGGTTCTGACGGCCACGGCTACTGATACTAGATAGAAGTCCCCGGGTGGCACATCAATAAACGCTAATATGGCATTTATTAAGGTAAAATGGGTATTTATGGATCCACTTTACAGCAGAAGATGGCTGAGGATGCAGCTATCTTAGTGTTAAAAGCTGTTATGCTTGAAAATGAGCGATTACCTCCTTCTACCCACTATGACCGGAGAGGGCTGAAATGAACTAGCTTTCTCTTCCTCCAAGGTGAAGTTGAGTTCGCTACCCATCACCATGGAATCTCGAAAGGAGGCCGCCCATACATGCCCATCCTATACCTCCGGAAGCAAGCGGAAGGGTTCTTTTAGAACTAAGTGAAATTTGGGGCTTCCTCAATTTATTATCCCCTATTTCAGTTCCCTCTCTACACTTGCAGAGACTTGCAGTGCACGTCAGGTTCACGAACTTGAATCTTTTTACACGCACGCTCAAGAATAACAACGGTTGGTGAGGTAACACATGAGGTAAATGTTCCTTCCGTATACACGCTCTCACCAGATTCCCTTCTACCTGGTTGCACAGAGACTTCTACACTTCTCCAAGGAGAAGATAAGATAAAATACCACTTGCAACTGCGTGAAAAATATGTACTGTATCATTGAAACTTTGGACTTGTATCGTTTTTGACTAAGTTTGTCCGCCCACATCACGCACCCTTAATTTTTCTTTGTTACTACATTCGTTATAATACTTTTCTTCTCTTCTCTATGTATTTCACTTTATTTCCTTATTTTATTTATTTATAGTAGTAATATCATGTCCGAAGAATGTTATACATTAAAATTACAATCCCTTACATATCTATAAAATTTAGTTATTACACTTTTTTCTTATTACAAGATAGCTCCAGTGAACTATTAAGATTCTTCAATGGACACTTAACCAGTAAAAATAAGAAGAATAATTTGATTTAACGTTTAAAGAGTAACTAGTGAGTCCATTCCAATATACAGGGCCTGATTCTGCTGCAGTAAGTATTTTAAAAACCTACTATAACTCACTTATTTTGTTTCCTTAATCATGCTATAATACATCATTTAAATTTTTTTATCATTACATTCGACTTGTATCATTTCAGTGTTTCTTTATGTTCCGCCTGGAACAGGGCCTTCGATAAATACTGTGTACTAAATATTTTCATATATTAATCTCCGTCTATTACACTTCTGGTAATTTCTTTTCATTTTCAGTGACAAATACCAATCAATTTAACGGAATGATCAATTGTGTGTCCTTTTGTACTAAGTCATAATCTATACCTATATTTGCCCATGGCGCATACTAATGGATATGGCTAAAATAATTCTATGAGTATCATATGATCCACATTTTGTAATGTGTAATTACAGATACATTACATCTAAACTACGGTAAGGCTATTTTTGTCCTAATGCCAAGATTTGTATTAGTTTCATAATTATCTAATACTAAATTACAAAATTCATAGACTACGAGCTCATGTATACTGTATACTAACACAAATTCTTGTTATTGTGTCCAATATTTAAAATAAACTAGGCGGAGAATACATGTTTACATACTGTGAGAAACGTAGTTTGCTAATAATAAAAAAATAGTAACTTTTATATTTTTTTTTACATTACCATCCTCTATCTTGAAATAAGTCTTTACTTGTAACAAGCTAATATTAACAAGTATTTTCCAATATCACTTTTATTTCCGGAGCGAGATCTTTCAAACTCCTTTATTACCAGGTGATTTCACAAATACATGTTTACACACAATGTAATTACAAAAATATATAAGTATATCAGGCAGTATAAAAAGTTGTACGGGCATAGTTTTAATTATTTAAAATATACATTGTACAACACAATTTACATTGACTTCGTGCCGCAATATTCAATTTCATTAACGAAAATCTGTTAATAACGGTTCCGTAAACCATTACCATAATTTATTCTTTAAAAAATGTTTATGTTAGTTTTATCAACATAGTAAATATATTAAGAACCGTTGATGGATATTAATTAAATTTTTTCTGAATTTGAAACTTTGTAAACAGTCTGAGAGTTATGTGGACACGACCTCTGGAGTGTAAACAGAAAGTTTTGCTCAGTTTGATGGATTGCTGCCACATGTTGCTTTACGTACGTTCTTATCTATCATACATTAGATCCTACCCACCCGACCACGCCAACCAACCATGGTTTTACATATTGATCAGTCTGAATACTGTGCATAAAAGAATTGAGTCTCCTTGCATTACATTTTGTTATTGTTGTTAATGTTTTTTTAATATTTAGAAAAATTCCTAAAACAGGAAAAAACACCCTTGCAATTCTTTTAGTGTTATGATGGCAAGAAAAATACCGTGTCATGCGATTAGGATCATTAGGATTAATAATATTGTTATTTTTTAAAGTGCTCCAAACTCTTTCAACAAGGGTTCAAATTGTAATGGAATCAGATTGACTGTGAGAAATAGTCTTTTGCTTTTAACGAAAGTCTAGGGATTGTTTGAGTAAACAATTTGGTAGCTGGTAAAATGCCAAATTCCATTTTGTTGCTGCCATTTATATAAATTTAGTTTTCAGTGTATGCATTAGTATGTAAGAAAGTTAAATAAGCTGGTGAGTTATTCAGTGCACACGTCTGTCAATTATAAAGATTGAAGGTAACGTAGATAACATTCTCGACACCATGCTGAGTGTACAATCTTATTTGTTATAGCGTTTTTCAATATATATATATATATATATATATATATATATATATATATAAAGAAATCTTAAGTGTTAATTATGAGTAACTCTTCCAACAACAAATTTAATCAATAAATTTCCAGGTTATGTTATGTCCCTAATGCAAGTTCCAATACCAGTACCTACCCGTGTGTAACATATTCCTCTATCATCTCACACCTCAGTTCACTTTAGAGAGAAACATAATCGATAAACGTTTTATGTCACTGTACAGCCTTATTACTGATATATTTTGTAAAAGTTATCCGAATAGCTGGACTTTACAGAGGGCAGGAATTAAGCGTCAGGGTTTAGGTATCAATCTTTGGTTTCATGGCAAATAGTAATTAAAAATATGTGCAAGGCTAAAACTCAGCCAGAACCTTCCCCTGTTTTCATTTTTGAGCCTCCGTAACTCAGAAGACATATTGAAACAAGACGCCATACTCACTCCGTTAGACCTACCTTCTCTACCTTTTATGAGTTTCGAAGTATGGACGACACTGTGAGAGACTTATACGTACAGAAAATGCCTATAGAAACATTGACATAGTAAAAGTAATAAAGTAATACATTGAAACTAGTGGCTATTGGCAGTAACTACTGCTCCTAAATACTTTTACATGAAATCGTGATCTGTACATTTCAATTACTTAATAATCTAAAACCACTGTGCAGTAATATAAGCAATGTTTATATCAGCTTATGTTTTATAACTGAATTTGGAAGAGTGAAATTAATAAATTATAGTTCGAATGTATTTTAGAATAACGCTTTACTATACCTACATCTATATATATATATATATATATATATATAAATGCGAATGTTTGTTTGTATGTTCCGTTATAACTCTGGAACCAATGCACGAAACATCGTGAAATTTTGTACAGTGATTCTACACGTTCCTGGAAGTAACATAAGCATACATACTAGAGTAAATTTGGTCCAACTTAAATAGTTTATTTAATTAATTTTTTAATTATAAATCGTTGTTGATGTTAGAGTGTTTTATATTGGATCCGACAGACTGCGCTACGACACATAATACAAAGCGAACTGATACTTAACAGCTGTTAATACTTTCAGCTGAAGTTCATCAAAGAGGCAGAAACATTTGTTTACATTTAAAATTTAGAAAAGTTGTATTGTAAAGTGCTTGATCAGTAGTGTAATGCAGGTTGCATAGAAGACGTCATTGTCTCATTTTAAATTCATATTGCACCAATGATCAATAATAATATATAAAAATGAATGTTTGTGTGTTTGTCCTTTATAGACTCAGAAACTATTGGACCGATCACTATGAAAATTTGTATTTATTTGTATTTTTCTATGTAGAAGGTTTATATGCAATGCCCATTGATGTAACTCACCACCAGGAGGCTGTACTGCAAGATATAAAGCACCTGCACAATATAAACTGCAATTACGACACAGTTACGTATATTAAATAGCCAAACACTATTTGAAGGCAAAGAAATATACGGGCAAAGCTTAGGAGACGCATGCGAAGCCGCGGGAAACAGCTAGTACTCGTATATATTTCTTTATAGTGCTTAAATTATATATAAACTTATCAATCAGTCTCCCTTCCCAAATTTGCGAACTGTTTCCATCGTTTCAACACCACATACCATAGCTTCACGAGTATATGTAGAAATCTCGGTTGCTCCAACGTCCTTTGTGACCATGTCTAGACCATAGTAGTTCATTCACTTGTATAATAATTACACTTTATTATTTGCAAAGAGTTCGTTTAGAGCCTTACAGATATCAGGAGTCGAGTCTACGACAGCGTCAGATTTAAGACGCTGCACTAATATGAAGGTGAACTGGAGCTAATCTCAACATACGCGTTGAATCAACCGTACCAATCATAGCTACTTTATGTTTATATGATTCAATTGTTCTACCACGCTTTTGGATCGTGTCCATAACGTCGTAGAGCATTCAATTGTGCACCTGATGAGATAATGAGAATATCTCTTCACCCAGATTACACTACAATACATTGTAGTCTAGTTGTCTCTGATGTCTGTACTATGCAGAGTTCGTTTCGAGCTCATTCGTTACCGGCTTTCTTTGAGTCTCTTCAGACGATCTTGACTACACAGATAAGAACTCAAGTCTGTGATAGATTCAGGTGTAAGACGCTGAACTAAGAGAACGGTGAGCTGGAGCTAAACTTAAAATGCACACTATCTTTCAGTTATTTAAATTATTAATAACCAAGAGTAAGACCCTTTCTGGTTTCATAATCTAGTGAAAATTTTATAATGTTTAATAATGTACTATTCACGTTGCCTATCCATTTAATAAAATTCATTGCCCATGGCATATAGGTATTATGACGTACATCTTCATCCTTTTCGGAGAGTTATCATAGATATATTTATAGGAATATATCCATACATATTTGGAAAAAATGGTATTCGTTGTAGTATTAGTGAATAGGAATACAATATATTTCTCCTGATTATTATAATGATTAAATTATCTCATTATCTATCAATTAAACATTTTGTTAACACAAGTTATAAGATTTAAATATTGATTTGTTTAAATAGAAGTTCCCATGTATACTGTTTTATTTAAAATCATATTTTTATGTGCCATGAAGAACTCTTACATAAACTCACAGTTATCTATTTAAATCAAACAGATCATAAAAATCAATACAGTGTTTGTTTACACCACCTGGTATATTAAAAACCACTAGTAGTAATGATGAAAATACTATTTTAAAAATGTTCTGACAGTTTATTAACCAATCTATTTTTTATGGAAATGTATTAATTTTAAACGTCTTTGGTACAGTTCTTCAAATCTTTTCATATCTGTTATTTTATTGGCACTAAAACTTTAAAATTAATATTGTAAAACTATATTAATTTCTTACAGCTCAATAAATTTCCTGAGGGCAGATTCACTTGCTAATTAAACATATAGATATCGCAACATGTAACAATGATAAAATTGTATAATTCCAACATGTCATAATGACAATATTTGAGCACAACTTGACAGATGTTATAAAAACTGCTTATGTCATATAACTGTTGCCTGGCCTTCAAAGCTCCTTATATTATGAGTATAATTATGGCTTTATCATTACTATTCTGTTAAATAAAACTTTAAACACTTCCGTTTGCTCGTTCAGATATTTCTTTGGCTTCTCTTAATACCTAACACTTTACATATGATGTAAGCTGTTTGGGTCCTGTAAAATGATGGCTGACCAATTTCTAGTATTAATAAACACGTTATGTTTTATGACCGAGTGTGCGAACAGCTGCAGGACTGGGAAAACTTATCAATCATTCTTGCTAATTGGTAATTGTACTGTAGTGTAGTGACCATTTCATAAGCCCATTTCCAAGTCAAATCTCTTATTATGTAACTAACAACCGAACTCACAATAACTTAAAAATAATTATAATGAGCTGTAATAGTGAAATAAAACTCAATTGCTACATTTGTTAGAGCCTTCCAAATATGATTGGTTAGAGTCTTGTTGGTCTTTGTAATTTAAATAATCTTGTTCGAACGATTTTCAAGATTTTTTATGGTTACATGATTGTAAGATACAAGTTATACATAATATAAGAATTCCAGTGACATTTAAGCAGCTTCTCTTACATAAACAGTATGATTGTCTATGATAGCTTAAAATCCTTGCCTGGTGGATAAAAAATATATGAGAAATTTCAGTTAAGTTTAATTTTATTGGTATTACATAATACAATCCTTGTAAAGGAATTGCTTATTTCAAGAACTGCGTTAGATAGCCAAGAAGAAGCTAGCATTCGTATGTTAGGTTTGAGGTGACTACCATACGTAATCAATAAGATTTGTGGTTAATGCCATTACAACACAGGTGCTTTCAAAAATAATGTACTGCTTTACTGAAAAAAAGTCTTCTCTATTTTATTAATAAGTATTTCCTCATCTCCTCAAGGTTTACGAGTAGTTTTAGCCTCTAATTCTGTTACTCATAGCTTCCATTCCTCCCTTGAATAAAAATAATTTCTTTTGTTTTCTGAGTTGTTATTTTGAAAGCCTTAGTATTAGTGAACAACTGTAAATACTTTTACTCATACTTTTATTTACAAATTTATTCTCAGTGTCAGAACAATTATTAGGCCTACATTTCCACTTTTATCACTGATAAACTAAGGGTTTGGATTCTTATTTATTTAGTATTAAACGATCACTGTCGATAATGAAGTAAAATTGAATTAAATATAGTTTGACATATTTTCATGTGAACAAATCAATACTGACTGGAACAGTCATCTCCCTCATGACTGGTACTACTCATGATCAGAGGACACGTGTAACTCATCTGATTATGTCAATATCCCTGTATGACAACTAGCTATTAGTTTACAGGCTCTATATCTGTATAGGATGGTACTGTACTGACTGGAACAGTCATCTCCCTCATGATTGGTACTACTCATGATCAGAGGACACGTGTAACTCATCTGATTATGTCAATATCCCTGTATGACAACTAGCTATTAGTTTACAGGCTCTATATCTGTATAGGATGGTACTGTACTGACTGGAACAGTCATTTCCCTCATGATTGGTACTACTCATGATCAGAGGACACGTGTAACTCATCTGATTATGTCAATATCCCTGTATGACAACTAGCTATTAGTTTACAGGCTCTATATCTGTGTAGGATGGTACTGTACTGACTGGAACAGTCATCTCCCTCATGATTGGTACTACTCATGATCAGAGGACACGTGTAACTCATCTGATTATGTCAATATCCCTGTATGACAACTAGCTATTAGTTTACAGGCTCTATATCTGTATAGGATGGTACTGTACTGACTAATATACATCTCAACCAATGGGTATCAATAACATAATTTGGAACCTTCTATCAATCCGCAAGTAACAAATTGTTTCAAAGTTTATAATGAATACGAGGTACGTATTTTCATTCATCGTTAAATTGACATCGACTCACATTGAGTAGTAGGAAAAGCAAATTATGCTGGCTATTCAACTTTTAGTTTACTTCTGCCTTTTAAACTCTCTAAATTGCAATAATTTCGTGTCTTGTTGTACTTTTCCGCTTCTTATGAAAATATAACCATAATATATACTAACTCGCGGTGGACTTAAAAGGCATTAATAAACGTGACAATGTTTTAGTTTATGGTCTTTTGTCTGCTTATTTAGGCAAATAAACTAACCAATAAATGTAATTTTACATTTATTGAATATTTTATTGGAATGCGCAGTGAAAGTAAGATTATTTATATATATATATATATATATATATATATATATATATATATATATATATATATATATATATATATATATATATATATACATACTCACAATTAATTATTTAAGAAGTATAGTACTAGGTACGAGATCCTGTGAACCTTTCCTAGCAGGTATTAGTTTTCATTTCTTAGCTCTAATTTCTTCAAAACAGTACTATTGATGATCATGGTTTGAGTTACTTCTTTATTTGGTAAATAAACAAAACTGTGAGTATCCTATAAATCGATATTAAGTATCTGTGAAGTCAGTAAATTTATATAAGATAAATGCTCATTCATACTGTGCCGATAGTTGTGGGCTTTGTAATAAATGGTGCTGGAGAATTTATACGCGCAGCGAGATTACTCTGATATTCAAAAAACATCAGTTAGGGTGTCTCAAAAATGTCCCAATGTACCAAACACTTGCTGCGTTATTGTCTAAAGCCTTGAAAATTATGGAATCCGGCAGTACCGTCACCAAGTAAATTAATATTTAAAATGTCAATTAAGGTAAATTTATTTTTTTCTTTCAAACAAATTTGAATACCGCACTCCCGCCAATAAAGATAGCACGTGCACGAAAACCGTTTAATTTATTGTTAATGTAAAACAGCACTCGGCGATTGGAATGCTCCACAGAATGGCAGCTCCAATAAAACGTGTGGCTGGATTTAGTTAGTTTTGACTGTGAATAGTTTGTACAGTTTAATTTATTGTTAATGTAAACAGCACTCGGCGATTGGAATGCTCCACAGAATGGCAGCTCCAATAAAACGTGTGGCTGGATTTAGTTAGTTTTGACTGTGAATAGTTTGTACAGTTTAATTTATTGTTAATGTAAACAGCACTCGGCGATTGGAATGCTCCACAGAATGGCAGCTCCAATAAAACGTGTGGCTGGATTTAGTTAGTTTTGACTGTGAATAGTTTGTACAGTTTAATTTATTGTTAATGTAAACAGCACTCGGCGATTGGAATGCTCCACAGAATGGCAGCTCCAATAAAACGTGTGGCTGGATTTAGTTAGTTTTGACTGTGAATAGTTTGTACAGTTTAATTTATTGTTAATGTAAACAGCACTCGGCGATTGGAATGCTCCACAGAATGGCAGCTCCGATAAAACGTGTGGCTGGATTTAGTTAGTTTTGACTGTGAATAGTTTGTACAGTTTAATTTATTGTTAATGTAAACAGCACTCGGCGATTGGAATGCTCCACAGAATGGCAGCTCCAATAAAACGTGTGGCTTGATTTAGTTAGTTTTGACTGTGAATAGTTTGTACAGTTTAATTTATTGTTAATGTAAACAGCACTCGGCGATTGGAATGTTCCACAGAATGGCAGCTCCGATAAAACGTGTGGCTGGATTTAGTTAGTTTTGACTGTGAATAGTTTGTACAGTTTAATTTATTGTTAATGTAAACAGCACTCGGCGATTGGAATGTTCCACAGAATGGCAGCTCCGATAAAACGTGTGGCTGGATTTAGTTAGTTTTGACTGTGAATAGTTTGTACAGTTTAATTTATTGTTAATGTAAACAGCACTCGGCGATTGGAATGCTCCACAGAATGGCAGCTCCAATAAAACGTGTGGCTGGGATTTAGTTAGTTTTGACTGTGAATAGTTTGTACAGTTTAATTTATTGTTAATGTAAACAGCACTCGGCGATTGGAATGTTCCACAGAATGGCAGCTCCGATAAAACGTGTGGCTGGATTTAGTTAGTTTTGACTGTGAATAGTTTGTACAGTTTAATTTATTGTTAATGTAAACAGCACTCGGCGATTGGAATGTTCCACAGAATGGCAGCTCCAATAAAACGTGTGGCTGGATTTAGTTAGTTTTGACTGTGAATAGTTTGTACAGTTTAATTTATTGTTAATGTAAACAGCACTCGGCGATTGGAATGCTCCACAGAATGGCAGCTCCGATAAAACGTGTGGCTTGATTTAGTTAGTTTTGACTGTGAATAGTTTGTACAGTTTAATTTATTGTTAATGTAAACAGCACTCGGCGATTGGAATGCTCCACAGAATGGCAGCTCCAATAAAAGTGGCTGGATTTAGTTAGTTTTGACTGTGAATAGTTTGTACAGTTTAATTTATTGTTAATGTAAACAGCACTCGGCGATTGGAATGCTCCACAGAATGGCAGCTCCAATAAAACGTGTGGCTTGGATTTAGTTAGTTTTGACTGTGAATAGTTTGTACAGTTTAATTTATTGTTAATGTAAACAGCACTCGGCGATTGGAATGCTCCACAGAATGGCAGCTCCAATAAAACGTGTGGCTTGATTTAGTTAGTTTTGACTGTGAATAGTTTGTACAGTTTAATTTATTGTTAATGTAAAACAGCACTCGGCGATTGGAATGTTCCACAGAATGGCAGCTCCGATAAAACGTGTGGCTGGATTTAGTTAGTTTTGACTGTGAATAGTTTGTACAGTTTAATTTATTGTTAATGTAAACAGCACTCGGCGATTGGAATGTTCCACAGAATGGCAGCTCCGATAAAACGTGTGGCTTGATTTAGTTAGTTTTGACTGTGAATAGTTTGTACAGTTTAATTTATTGTTAATGTAAACAGCACTCGGCGATTGGAATGCTCCACAGAATGGCAGCTCCAATAAAAGTGGCTGATTTAGTTAGTTTTTGACTGTGAATAGTTTGTACAGTTTAATTTATTGTTAATGTAAACAGCACTCGGCGATTGGAATGCTCCACAGAATGGCAGCTCCAATAAAACTGGATTTAGTTAGTTTTGACTGTGAATAGTTTGTACAGTTTAATTTATTGTTAATGTGCACTCGGCGATTGACTGATTTAGTTAGTTTTGACTGTGAAATAGTTTGTACAGTTTAATTAATAATTATTCCATTTACTACAGTTATAGTTTGTTAGTGTGTTCCTCTCGTAGTAGATTCTAGAGTATTTTAAAGTGTTATTTTTAAAAATTGTATTTCAATAAGTGTTTAAATGTACAGATCACAGTAACTTATTTTTTTGATAAGTTTATTTGCCGATCTCATACACTTAAAATATGGTTTTGGAAGGATTTATACTATCACATATGATATCAGAATTAATTTATGCAATTAACATATCTATTTAAACAATTATTTTCAATAATTTATCCTATTGCAAAAAAATTATTCACTACACAATATTTGTAAATAAATCAATTTAAACTTAAAAATATATCATACCATGGCATTTATGCCAGCAATCCGAATTTTTATATACCTCTTTATTCATGTATTAATTTGGAAGAGAGGAAAATTCAATTTATGGGTATAAATTTATAAATATAAAATCAATAATACGTCAATAGGTTTTATTATTACTCTATACGATAGTGATGATATGAGGGCTATGTATAACTCGAAAGTTTAATACATTATAACAAATTTATATTTAACACCATCTGAAAATATTTAAATTGTTATAAGGAAATAAAATGTATATTAAAAATAGTCTTTAACTTTTTACATCTGGTAATTTTTGGACGTAAATATGTGAATGCCAAAGACAAATATTTTAGATAATTTCTTATATATATATATATATATATATGTGTGTGTGTGTGTGTGTGTGTGTGTGTGTGTGTGTGTGTGTGTGTGTGTGTGTGTGTGTGTGTGTGTGTGTGTGTGTGTGTGTGTGTGTGTGTGTGTGCGCGTGTGTGTGTGTGTAGTAATACATATCCCAGAAAATATATTTATACGAATTAGTATAAATTTCAGTACGTATTGCGTCTTTACGACAGCAAACTATAACCATCATTATAGTATTCTTAACGATGGAAACTTTAATTAGAACCAAGAATTACAAGCAACTAATAAAAAATACAACATATGATACTGTAGTTCCCGTATGAAGTTCTGATCACATATGCCTAAATCCATCAGCATGGAGGTGCCTTCTGTGCTGCCCCGAATAGCGTATGACAAACAAAAAACATCCTTCATAATAGGTATTATCAGGAAAATATGATTATTCTGGAGGGACTAATCTCAAATCACTAAGATATTGAAAATTTAAAGTTCAAGGGAATATTTGATACTTATTTTATTATATCTCCAATTTTTTTATAATTGGACAATTATTATTCCTAAATTTAGACATAAATTGTTACTTTTCAAAATACTGGCAATATGTATTTAGAACTATCATCATTGGACCTGCTAACTCTAAACCTAAATCTCTACGATACTGAAACTTATATTTGAATCGATATTACATATAAATTTATTAAGATTAGTTTAGAAATTATATTAAGGACAACAATAGAAAATGCTATGTTGTGTAACTTAAAAAAAGTTACAGGTGCCGCTATCTTATTAACGAAAACCTTGCAAGAAAACATGTTCCAGCGCAGAATTTTAACCTTTTTAGCTCTGCCATTAGTAAATGAAATGTATTTTTCTAGTAAACGTTTTATTTTATTGCATTTTACATCATACCAAAACATTTACATTTCTGTGCAAATAGTATTATTGTTTGATATATTTCAAATATATACTGGTTGTCTTCCAATAATTTTATAATTAGTATTAATTATAATTAATAAGTACCATAGATCAATATATTATATAACAATGGTACCGTTAGTGGGTATAACATGGGTATAACATTTAAGCACAACCATTAAGAATCTCCTTCAATTTTCTTCCACTTTTGGAAACTTTTCTTGTAAATGATGTTTGTAATTAATTGTGTTAAAAACTTATAAAACTGTAAAGTTATCACATATTATTATATCATTACATCAGAATACATTAGTTTATTTATTCACGTGAAATTCAAAGTACTTGTTTCTACGTCATACACGAAGAAAAATTAGAACAATTATTTACTCTCTCGGTGGAGGCATCAGCACCATCGGCTGTGAAGGACATCTGATGACCCGAACCTTCATGTTATCACAGTAAGAGTTGGTCACCCACAAACTCGCAGGACACTTGAGGAATGTTTCTCGCATAAAACACTGCAGGAACTCCCAGGAGCCACTCTTGCACTTTTTGCTTGGATCGACGTCTCTGGTGTAAGATGAGAAACATCTGTTAACACTGGAGAGCAGGACTGGTTGTAGATCACTGATTCCTGTTGTTGAAAACAGACCTAAGATGGCAGATCTATTGAGTTCCTTGTTGGAATCCAGCAAGTTGTTTTGAGCAAAGCCACACTCCGCGGAGCACAAATGGTCATCCTTTTGATCCTCAAGTTCCAATCCTTCATGTTGGTGGTGATTTGTGAAGCATTTCTTTATTTTATAAACAGCTCCATCTGGAATGACGTCACGCGGGAAAGTACAACACTCCCAGAGGAGCAGAAGTTTGTGCCGAGGACCCGGTCTGATACAGGCGTCATCTGCGTATAATCTACCCCAGAGAACTGAGACAACTGACAAGAGAAGAACCCACTCCATAGCTATTCCCACAATGATTTGCAGTAACCGAATGATTTATGTTGGATGCATTATTCCCAGAACATCACACAGGAAGTTGGTTGGATGACAAGCGTTTTTCTGTCATATTATAAAACATGACGAGCCTGCTCTCACATTGTCTTTTTACAAAAGGCAATACATTTACGTGTAATTCTTTCTCGAGATCTTGCTAGAACTGTGACGTTTCTGTTTTATTGCACTATGAAACATTTACAAACTAACTTAGACTTTTAAAACAAAATAACAAATTGTAAAGATAGCTAGCTGGTTTCTTGTAAAAGGGAGACGTATTTAATGTTTTAACACAATCTTTCCAAAGAACGACTTTATTCTGGAATTGTGCGTGATAATTACGGCAGCAATAATCATTCAATTTAACTCATTGGATTGGTTTTACAATCATAGAATAATAGACCTCAAAAATACAATTAGTAAACTTTTGTAATGGGTCTGAAGGCCTTCTCAATAAAACTCACTGTATTGATTCGCCATACCTCAATAAGCCCATTATCAAGAATCATCAAGTCTAGGCTAAATGATATGCTTACAAAAGACCACTTTATCAATTATCAGCCAGAGGTTTGGCCAATAACATTATTAGTTGTGAATAGCCATTCAACAGCTTGAGAAGATAAACACAAAAACTACCATCGTGAATCGGAATTCAGGGCATACGAGAGTTGACCAAAGTACTCCCCATCATAATTAGCCACTCAAAAGAGTTAAGTTTCTACACAATGGAAAACACGATCGTACTCGGTAGTCAGTGACTATGAGACAAGCCTATAAAATTGTATAGCCTGTAAAACAATGTGTAGGTCAAACACAATAATTCCAGATTAATAAAAATATATGCTTTGATATGCTACTTCAATGGGAGAGGTCCTATTTGAGTCTGTTGGGTTAGAAGGCATGCTCAATAAAACTCACTTTTATGATCCAAGACAGAAGTTTTGTAGTCTGTCCAAGAACCATAATAATTCTCCATATTTGTCTAGAGTGTTATTAATGGAAGACCCTCGTAACTCGCCAAGGCTGTCGAGTTTGCCCCCAACTCGAATTTGCAGGCTGTCTTACAGTTTTCCGATGACATTTTCCAAGCTTGAAAATTTTTTAGTTTGAGGGTTGAGTCGGGGCCAGCCAACCTAATAAAAATCACTATCGAGTTAATGTCGTGAATGTCCAGTTGTAGGATGTAAGAACTTTCCAATAAAAGTCTTTGTCGTGATTCACCAGCTTTGTAGGTGTCCTTCGCAGTAAAGAGGTAGCACAAAAACACTGTCGTTAGTCGTAAATCAAGGCATAAACCTTTCCAACTAAACTTTTCCAGTAAGAGGCTTGAGTATATATAAACATCTCACTGTCGTGCTAATAAAGGGCTTGATAAATGTATATTGGGCTCGGTTAGAAAATTTAATTAACGCCCTTTAGTTGTTAGACAGAGGACAGAGAGCAGAATTAAATACGATCCATTGTCATGTTGCTCTAATCCTGCCCAATAGGAATCAATCATACTTGTGAATATCCGATCAGAGGTGCTCGAGGGACTTCACAATAAAATTCTTTAGAACTTCCATAAAATTCCTTGTCAATTTGGACTTGAAGATCGAACTTGATATCGAGATGAAGAACTACATAATATGGATTTAAATTATTAAACTGTTACAGTTGTTATCGTTACAACTTCCATGCACATATAAACCCCACGGATCCCTGGGCACCCAGGATTGTTTTGTAGAAGCTTTCCGCCTTTTTTCTGTAATCCGCTCGTCAGTTAGTATTTTAAAATTATTGCGTAATTTTATTTGAAACATACTACTATCGATAATAGTCTTTTATTCGTATATAGCGGTTTTATGTTTGGGACGTCACGTTGTATAGTCTTATTTGATTGGTCTGGTCTGTGCTATGAGTTTTACCTCATAATTGTAGAACTTCACGGTATCTTCTTACTGGTACTATAAAGTTGTAGGTATCGGTCACTTAGAAGTCTTTAGAATTCATTTTAATACTAATAATAATTGTTTCTACTAGCCATGGTTTTTTAAAATAAATACATAGACTATATATTTTATATTGCAACATATATGAGATGTATTAAGCGAATTTAGATATTATGTAACAGATAATATGTTAATATTTAATTAGAAAGAAACTATAATTAGACAGATACAGCAATTATTATAACAACTACATATATTATCAGCCATCAGATTCAATTGTTGAAATGTACGAGCAATCGTATGTTGAAATGCCCTTTGAGAGGTGTAATTACTGGAAACCCATCAGGCTCAGTGGCAAGTGCTGACAAGTGCACCACACAACGCAACGTGACGTCATTAGCACCGTATTGTAATACAAGGGTGACGTCATCAATGCGGGTTTTAATGACTCACATCTGCTGTTCCATATCGCGATATTGCATTAAAGCAATTCTCTGACAGCGAGAGTTTTATACATATGAGATGTGCTTAGCGATAGTTAAATTTTGTTAACGAAGAACATAACGGCCTTTTTAGGAATTAATAAAAAAATTACACGAATTTTATCAGGCCAATCTAAATTTTTAAATATTTCATACAATTTTTCTGTGGCATAAATAAAAAAAAAAGAGAAAACGTTGGAAAGAAAGTGAATGGTAGAACTGGTGTACGCACCAACATTACCGACATTGATTAATTGTTGCGATTCGCGCACTGGAAAAGAAGGACGTATAAGCTTTCTCCGTTTAGCCCCTGAAGCTCTGGAAGTTATTTTATCACCAAACTCAGTCTTCAATTTGAATGTTTTAAAACATTACAATTTATGTACAGTTATAAAGAGATGAAGCTTATTCATTTAACGTATCAAAGGTTAATGATTTTATTCTTATTCCTGGGATGTTAATATTATTTTAATATTACAAGATAACTCAACACTCAACATGCAGTGATAGGGTTCAGTCATTGTGAATTAAGGGAACAATGACTCTTTTCATCTCGACCCGTCGCGTCACCTATAGCCGCGTCCTGGACCGGAAGTTAAATGTCCGCCCGTGTAAATTTTAATGTGACTCTGCATTGGTTTTTACAGAAATGTTATTACCAGCTCATACATTTTGCTGTGGATTTGTAGATCTGTTGACGGTCGACCTTTCTTCCGTGCAAGGCGCAGCAGTCATCTGTAAGGTGTACTTTTCTTATGTACATGGTGTGCCTAGCATAAACTAATTAATTCTGATTAGCCCGGCCACTGAGGAATATTTTCCGTAGCGACAGCTACGTAATGTTAATTCTTAAGTACTATGAAATAAGTTGTCCGCAGAGTGTAATTTTGTGCAGTATTTTCCTTAAACGAAATTATAGCGCTCCGAAATAAATTCTAATTTGTTTGCATGAAAAGTACAATTACTTGGGTTCTTAAACAGTTACCTAGATTGTGTTTATCCACAATCCTTGCATCTATTATATTAAGTGAATAGGAATTAAATTAGTAGTTCTGAAGTCAAGTATTATATTAATACCAGGTGCAGACCTATTCAAGTCACTCATGGATTCATAGGGGTTTGAGTGACTGACTGTCATTGAATAAAGTATTAAGCCAAATGAAATTTCATACTTTCTCGAAAAGGCTAGTCTGCATAGAGAGGTTAACGGAGTGGTAGTGGGAAACCACATCCTTGAGTTCATTTTGGGAGCAGGTCTAGCCCTGCTTAGACGTGACTCACCAACACAGTGCCACCCTTATCTCACAGATATAACTATATTTTAACGCGAATTGCTCACTGTGTAACACTAAGTATTATTCCTATGCCGTATAATATAACTTACTCTTTAATTGCTCTATATTTACCTCTTGATTGCCATTATGGACCACCGCTATTTCCGCTGAGTAAGGCCGGCTATATAAACTCTCCTAAAAGGGTGGGTAACAGTTTAATTTAACTTCTGTAAACTTTAACAATTCACTGTTGAGGTAAAACGTAATATTAAGCACACTGATGTCCAACTGTCTTCTGGCAAATACGTTATATAAATATTCTACCGAAACTTTTCTGGTTCATCCAAACTGTAGTAAATTTATCACATTTAAATCCATATTATCAGCGAAATTGATTAACTGCTGTCAGGTACTTTATCTTATGTATATTTTAAATTTTCTTAAAATAGCTAAACAATGCCAGTTTAAAACTATTCAAACATTTGAAAGTTCTAAATTCGCCATCCTCTAACCATTTTATAGTTTGAGGTTAAATGTTGTTAAACTTAATGGGGTGTAAACTGCAAAATGTCTGTTCCGGAAAGCACAATGAGAAGTTACTTTTTTAAACCGGCTACGAACAGAAAACAGTATTATTTAGAAATTAAATTAGCAATATCTTAAAAAATGTTCACGTATCTTAATTATCTGGCATATTAGCAGCGAATTGTTGAGCACTCTCCAAGGAACGTGTATAAGATAATTAATTATGTTAGTTAATAAAATCTAAAAATATATAAGAACCTATTAGTTTGAAAAAGAAATTATATAAACAGATACAATTTTTTAGTTTGGATTAAACATTAGTAACAATATAGAAGACGTACAGCATTATGAGTGTATTTTTAAGACTGTGTGATTTTAAAAATATGAAATCACTTTATGTATGTGCTATTTTAAATAAAAATTATTACAAACCACACTTTTATTGTCGTATTTTTTAAACATGAATAACGTATAAATTTATAAGAATTTAAAGAATTGCTTGGTAGGTTATCTGACAAATCAAATAAAGTGCTGTCACGCTCAAGGCACGAGTCTTAAAGAAAACCAATAGTGGTTGACCCTCACAGCGTATTAATAATTCATCCCCAGTGAACGTATAATCCTCTGCAGCTACATCAGTTTTTCTTTCTAAAAATTTTGGCGATCATTTGAAACAATAACAGAATTTTGTACATTTTCCATGGTTATATGATAAAAATAATAGATCATTCCGTTCCGAGGATTGAAATTGACACCTATTACTTTCCTCAAGTGTCAAAAAGTCTTAAATGTAAAACAAATTTTATATATGGTAAAAAGGCTAAATACGTTTAGTGTACTACCAAGGTCTGAGGGCCATTCAAAGTAATAAAATACACTTTTACACAACTTAAATATTTAATAATATTTAGCTTGTTTAATATTGTATTACTAATTTCACGAAAATGGTAGAGTAAGTATGTACTGTTGGTTACAAACAATTTGTTACAGCTACTAGGGATGCAGTTCCCTGGCTACCGGAATACTTATCATAAACCAATGTAAAATAATGACAATAGTATATCCACATTTTTATTTTTATGTTCAGTATAAACAGTCAATAAACAAGAATAAGTTACAAAATCAATAAACTACTGTATGATCAGCAAAAATAGTACAATTGTGAACGATATTCTATACCGTAACCATAACCTAACAAGAACTATAATAGCTGTAACATAATCACGCATTACAAGTAAAAGTAACATTCGCATAAGAGTATTAAATTTATACAATTTCAAGAATACATTTATTATATTTTACCTTATATAACGAATATAGTTTACTTCTCTCACTCGTGACGGAAGAGATATTTTCCTTTGTTATATAATACATTTAATGAGGTTAAAAATGTTTATTATTATTCTCAATTAATTATTTTTAATAGTTTCATTACATCAATTATATTCGTGTTAAAAATAACAATTGTTATTCTGTGCAGTTAAAATAAACTACACTTTCATTTTAAGCCACCAAAATAAGTGAACGGTAGGTTAATTTAAATCTCATCGTTTAAACAGCACAAAGCAGGCAAGTTAATCCTGGCAGCCTAGAGCGTCAATTGTTCAAGGTTGGATTGTGTTCAGGGTCGGTTTTTGTGAAGTTACCGTGACGTGTTTTAAAGGTAGATGATAAAATATACTAATAAATTTAGCAGAGCGATCGTAAAATCACAAACGTGGCTTTAATTTAACAAAATATACTAAATATTCCCTAAGATAAGATTAACGTGAATAGTCAAATATAATAGTTAAGTTATAATACTCGTATGTGTGACAAATTTAAAATTTATATATTTAAAAAATCAAGATCCTCTTATGGAGGAGTCCATAAACAATTGCATGAAAATACCTGATAAAGTATTTGACTTGTTCTCTGAACTATTATAAGACAACTTAATGTAATTTTGGAAAAATATAATTAACCATTAAATATTATAGATGTATTAATAAAAGAGTTAAATATAACAGTTTGATTTATAGGTATAATATAATGCATTAACGATGTTCGACTAATGGTATCATGTAAAATAAAGATTTTGGCTGATATTTAGTACTCATAATAACAGTTTAACATGTTTATATTAAGATTTTATTTCTAAAGAGTTTTTATTTGCTTTAAAATAGTACGACCTAATATTATATTTAAGAATAATATGAATTATTGGTTATTCTGTATTTCTAAAGTTATAATTCTATTAGTACATCTTGATGGACAATTTGTTTTTTTAACATTGTTGTGTGGTAATATTTTTATAGTTTGTATTTAAATATGACAAACCTTGATTCCGAAATATTAATAACAAATAAATCCATTTTTTTACAGTTATGGTTTTCTCCATATTTTTAACCATTTTAATTTAAAGGACCCACCTCGGCGAACGTGTTATGTATTTGTGTATGTAGGCCTACACTGTGTTTTTTACATATTTCTGTGTGCTTTTGACAATGCCGTGATCGAGCGAAACGCGTCACGCTAAGGATAAATTGGAATGTTCAAGCTGTGAGTACATAACATAAGATATAACTTAAAATACATAGTAAATGTTAAGCCTGTATCTGTTAGCAATGATATCAGCATACTACAGTGCTTATGTTGTAATTAGTAACACCGAAATGACAGGTAAGCGTCAGTGCACACAGTTTGGTGGTCGCAGGGCTGTAATGAGAGCAACTCATTGTTAGAGACTAGCATAAAATGGCTCTAAACTATGGAAATTATAATATATCCGGACCCATTAAATTGGAGAGGATACCACTTCCACAGTATAGCAACTGTGTTTGGTACATTTTGGTTGCAACGTCCTTTATCAATGTACCTCTTATATTTCATTGAACATAAAACATTTGATTTGTCAAATAAAGAAGTATCATTTTAAGTAGCGACATAAAATTACGTGAGTCTATGTGTACCTGTAAAGTTGATAAGCTGCCAGTAGATGCCAGAACTTGTTTTAGCCGGTAATAGGAATTCTTGGACAAACAAATTTATTCTATAGTTATTCTCTAGGTCCTAGATGAACCTACGAATGATATAAAGATTGGAGACAAGGGTCCGTCGTCACGTCACGGGGCTTCCACCCGAGCACAGGCTTACAGAGGACCTTAGTAAGTTTAGGATTGTTGGGAACTCAAGAAATTTGTAGGACACCAGAATTTGTCTCTCTATTATTTGTAAGCTAATGGTTCAATTTCAACTCCATTTCTATTTAGATCATAAATAAATTATAACCTATCTTTTCCAAATTTCTCAAATTATCAAATGCTATGAATTAATATAGTTGACTGAAGAAAATAGGTAAGAAGATTTGTTTCAAGTTTGAATAAGATTTATTAATTCACTTTTTACTAATGAATTGTTTAGATGATTTATTCTTTTTTTGACTTAAAGTCAGTTTTTTATTTAAACTTTAGTTTATTATTTTGGCAATAAAATACTTTGTTATTGTTGAGTTTTTCTATTTAAATTTGACTAACAGTGTAACAAAATTTGTTTAATGTATCATGAATTAAGTTTGATTTATATTATAGGTTATATTTTGGTTAAATAATGATATTATTTCTTTATTTGAGTTGATAAAATGTTTGTAAGAACATATTTTTAAAGTGAAATAAGTTCATTTCGTTAAAGCCTACTTGACATTTTTATGTATAATCGTATTTGTTTAGCAATCAATTAAAAATTAACATAGCACGTTGTTGTATATTTTTTTTGTAATTTCGAAATAAATTTGTGTAAACAGTATTTAAAACTCTGATAAAGGTTTGGTTTTTAAATTTAGCTCCAGCAGCGTATTCAAGATTAAAACTGCAAGAGAAAAAGAACTTCCTATGGTGTTTAACAGAAGCTAGCTTTAACCAGAACTTGCTGACCTCCGACATTAGACAAAATATCATCAATCTCGGGGCTATTCTTGACCACATTACCAGAATCCGCTGACTTGAGAACTGCTCTTTAGTTTAACAAGCGATCCTCATGCTATGCCAGAGACAATTACAATCCAACTGTGTAAGAGTGGCTTCTTGGAGTTCCTACAGTAATTTTATCGAGAGACGCTTCTAAAGTTTGCCTGAGAGTTTGTAGGTGACCTACTCCTACTATGATGACATAAAGGCTCGGGTTATTAGGTGTTGGTCAATGCCAATAGTGTTGGACGCTTCTACTATGAATCGTAATTAGATTTAGTGTTGTGATTTATGAATGAATAACATACACATACACTTTTAGCTTAAACAAATATTTGTTAGAGCACATCGCTAAGAACCGTTCAAAGGAATGTTTTATGCATTTTTTCTACATTTTTTATAATTAATGAGAATTTTTTAATATAACCTTTTACTATTAACTTTCAACGCTCTAATTAATTATAACAATTTAATATTAAATTCAACAAAATCTTTTCATAATTTTACGTTGATAGAATACAATATTTTAAACTATACTACAATAATATATTGGAGAATTACATGCTTCGGTCTTTAAAAGAATACAATTATAGATGTAGTAGGAACTTGAAAATTGCTAAGTAAAAAAGAAAGGGGTGAAAAATCTAAAATATTTTTGTGAGCAATTTGATGTATAGAAAATGCTATAGATTTTTGTATATTGTATATATACTATTACTCTGGTTAACAAAATTTAAGATATTCGTTATTTGTATCCATTTGATTCAATTCAATATTTAATTTTAAAAACAGTTTCATTCATTTTATTTTATTTTTATTTATTTTTCACGTACATTTCACAATGGCAAACAACCTTGGCATGATGCCATGACATGTATAACACTTATCTCCTTTTCTTAGAATACAATCTTAAGGTTATAATTAGAGGAACTCTGTCATGCACAGAGTTGAATTGACATATTTCAAATAATAAGTTTCAACTTCATCCCCAACTGAGATTATACGTTAATACCCTGCCAATGTCACCAAATTTTCAATGATTTAGGTCTCCAATCATTGCAGTCTATTTTATATTTTTCAAGTAAGTGGTATTTTTATTTGATATAATGGAAAAGTCTAATTTTATGTATCTGTAATTTTTTATAACATTGTTTTAACAGTTCTCCATCGATCTTTTCTCATTTAAAATGTTTTTAATTTTATGTATCAGATTGATTTTCTATAGTTAAGACTACTTACGAGTATTTTTTATGGGTTTACTCGTGAGAATATTTTAAACTGAATAAATACCAATTATCTTCCAAAAGCAACAGTACTTGAAAGCTTTTATTTCTTCTGAATATCTGCTTTCCTGTATTGAAACTAAAACAGTTATAAGTATTCTAGAAAAATAAACCTCTTATGCCTCTTCTTTTTAAGTGTTAAAAATAATAGAGCGCGGGACTATTTTTAGGAGTGGGCAGATTATTACTCCTCCACCATTCTGAATTTCCTTCAAATCGCCATTTCTGTCAAAAAAAGTAGTTCTAAACTATTAAAAACGTCCTCAGCTGATATTATAACATTTCCCAGTGTGCATTAGAAAAGCCATTCAAACATTTAGATGGAAAGAATACCTTTGGGATAGTATTCTAAAAATAACAGCAAAGCTCCTAAAATGTTACGGGAATATGAAAAAAAAAGTAAATTGATATGGGTAATCTAAGATTGAATAATAATACTTCTCATAAATATATCAACAATAGCTTATTGTCGTCCAACCATAAAGTATTTGATTTTGTCTACATTAACAGGCGACTTAAATCCAATTTATAGTAACATTTTATCCATTTATCACGTGTCCAGTATGGTCCTAATCAACAAAGGTGGTAGCACTGACGTCAATCAATACAAGAAGTTTAATAACAAATAAATCGCCACAAAAATCTCAATATTTTACCTCAAAAGGTTATACATGTCCACTTAATAACTTTTATTAGTTACCTAAATTTAAACACAAATAGGAAATACAACTAAGTGTAATTAATATAAAGCTTTATAATCTGATCTCTGTAGAGCTCAAATATAATCTATTAGTAATAACTAGAGCTGTATATTATCGTATTATAAATTATAAAAATCTAACAAACGAATACAATTTTTTGAATAAACTGCATTGATTATTAATTTTGGGAACACAAACAATGATGAGATTTTTCAATAATGTTTCATTTTTCTTACGAATAACTGTACCAAGTATACTTAAGAGAAACGCGATAAGATTGTACAAGTATGGTGTCTGTTGTATACTTAAATTTCATGACTCAGAAAATGTTCTGAACACTGCACATGCAGCAATAATAAACCCCTAATGAGACATCATAACAAATTCAGGTAGTGGCACTAATTGCTTTTATTCAAGGGAGTGCCAGGATGAGAGGTAAGGCTATGGGTAATAAGCTGAGAGGGAGAAACCACTCGTGAAACCACTTGCAGAGACGAGGGAACTCTCATTAATAAAAAAGAGATTTCTTCAGCGAAGCAGTTGTTTATTTGATCTCATATGTTGTAAAGACGGCTACAGTATTTTTAAATGTCACACTCATTTAATTTTAGAAGCTAATTTTACTAAAAGTATGCAAATGAAATAATGTTAAACTCAAAATAAAATAATAAAATCTATTATTTGAAACGCTGCAATCAGAATAAATGTAGTTTTATGGGGAAACAATACTCTATTAATTTAAATTTTTTTAACAGGGTAAATCATTAGGTAAGGGATGTAATGCTTTCGCAACTGTATATGTTTCTATATCTGAATAGTTATGAACTTATTTGGAAACCTATGTTTCAGTTTTAACTTATGATAATAGGTTACCCATGTGTAAAGATATGGGGATGGGATAGTGAAGGATGCTTTCTTTCATCTGGTACACACAATGTAACTTTTGGCTTAAAGTTAGCTAAACCTATCACTCGAGGGACTGAAAAATGTAATTTCTGTCTAACAGATTTTTATGTGCCCATGATATCTTGAAAGCTATTAACATACAAACTTTGTATATTCTATTAAGCTTTATGTCTGTGTGTGTTTGATGATAGTGCGTGTGAGATATTAGAAAATATGTGATATTACCACATTAACAACTTATTCATAAGGTAAAAATAAAAATAATACAGTGGAAAGTCCATTATAAAAGCCGTTGATAACATTTGATTTCAGCGTCCTCTTTCGTTGTAGCACCCTCCCTACCATAGCGGAACTTTTATTACTTAAAACCCGCTATGAACCTACCTCAAAAAATGTGAATGTATTATGTGACAAGATATCTCAAGAAAACAACATAAAAACACAATCCCAAACATAGAATGCATTTCTTTTAAGCTTTTACGGAGACTTTTAAGCTGTAAAAGCAAATAATGGAGGAAGTATTTTTAGATATATTGTCTGCAGCTCAGGAAGTTCGTTGTCGAGGCGTCCTTTTGTTCTATAATTGGAAAACTATGCAATGCAATCGGCCCTAAGGTTTTTACTTCATTGACTACAACACACAGACACAAATGAACATATAGACAGATACAAGTTTATTTGTATTTCATAGTATATATTTAAATCAAATATAACTTAATAAATTAAGCCGTCACCTTGTATGGATATCGTTAATTTTTTATGCCACGTTCCAGCTACGTATTTTATGTGAAATTTAAGAAACAATCTCCAAAAGGACTAATCTTGCAGTATATGTAGCCTGGTCGTACTTTTTGTGCTCAATTGAATCTCCAAACGATCGCGCTCTGAGAAGATCACTATTGGCTTTAGTTAAATATATAAATTATTGAAAACTAAACACTAAAGGACGTAATCTAACTTTCAGATCCGTCACATAGAATATATACATTGAAAAACTAGGTAAATGTCTTTGATAATTTAACACGAACAAAAATCAAATAAAGTATGATTATTAAATTTAAATGTTTTAATTGAAACTACTGATGTAAACTTACGCTATATACAAAATAATTATTCTGAAATGTGTACGTACCACTTTCTATCAGTGGTTGTGAATATATTGTGAAATTTCGTTTCGTAAGCGATTTTCTACACGAGAGCTATATGGCCTCTGCTAGTAGGTGGTGATGGATCATCAACAGTTATCACGTGACGAGTGATGTACCAACTGATGACATCATACATCAATAACACATCACTGTGAGAGGTTTATATACTCTTGGGTATAGCGTTGATTACTCTCGCATCAGGGATGCTCTACTTTACATTCTGATCGATTTGCAAGTTGTAAACAAGCTTTTTTGCTTTAAAAAACACACACACTTATAGATATAGGTTGTACTTTATGATTGATTACACCTACATATATACATATACCCACACACATGTATATGTGTATATATACACACACACACACACACACACACACACACACACACACACACACACACACACACACACACACACACACATATATATATATATATATATATATATATACACATATGAACATAACATGCATAGCAATGGCAAACATATACATATATCAAAGTTTGATTTATATATATTACAAAAAGTATTGTAACACTTATTTAACAATCTATATATTTGGTAGTAATCTTTTCACCTCCTGATGGTCTTATTGGCCGATATTGCCGTCCTATACAAAAAACTGGTTTTATATAGAATTTTCATAGTAATAAAACAATTTATTAAGCTATTGTTTTAGCTGTTTTCCAAGTCTTTGTACATTTATATTGAATTTTACGCAATTTACAACAAAATGTTGCCTCTCTGAGACATTAAACATTCATAAACTAATGTTATGTCTCCCAAGTCTAAAGTTACATTTTGACGAAGGGGACCCAAAATATCCTATTGCCTGAGCCTGAACATTCGGGTAAACTCTCCCGCCAAAAAGCCATGTTATGGAGTGAGCGGAGAGCGGTGATGGGACAGAGGTAACCACGATACGAAGGAGGCGGCGCGGTGGGACCAGAGGTAACCATGATGCTAAGGAGGCGGCGCGGCGGGAAAGAGGTAACCGTGATACTAAGGAAGGGCGCGGCGGGACCAGAAGTAACCACGATACAAAGGAGGCGGAGCGGCGGGACAATATAGGTCAGAGACGCCGGTCAACCTAAAGTGATTAGTATTAGACTTAGGAAGTTAGCAATATTAAGTGTAGGATAGTAAAAGAGAGTATATAGTACCATAGACATGTAATGGATGTGTCGTAACTACAATTTTATATTCTTTTACTTCTGTTTCCCGTCTTTACTCACCCTTCTGTTGTGCGTAACAATATTCCCCCCTAGTCACATACATATGTGTTTTGCCCACTTACCATGACGTATGTATACATGCATACAAATTATTTTATTAATCTATATGAAGAAATTACTTCAGAAATAAAAAATGTATAATTAATAAATAAAATATATCCCTACATCATAGGAACTTACTAGAACTATTATAGCTTGATAATGATGAATCATAAAGTATAAATTTACTTCAAAGTATAATATTAAAAGAATAGTTATTGTTGGTTGACTGTTTTACTATTAGAAAATTTTACAAGTATATTGTTGTACTCTTATGTCCCAAGGTATTATTATTTTTACACAGTAAAGGAATAAATTAAAATTTAAGAATATTAGAATATCAGATATACACATCTGCACATCTCGGTAAATAAAAATTAGGTAAATGAAAAACATTTCAGCTAAAATAATTATTTTTCTAAAGGTTAGACTGCACTTATCTTTTTATTACGTAACAACTTATTTTGACCAAATTTACACATTTTACATTTAAATAGGAGTACGTTTAAGAAATTAAAGTTTCCTATTTTAAAATGGTTAAAATTGTTCCGCATTACGCTACGCTGTATTTTATGATGAAACGTATTGCTGTCAGTACACTATTCATGGATTCAATAAACCTAATCACTTACCTTTGGTTTATTTGAACGGATAAATATGTATAATATAATACAGACAATATGCTCAGTCCATTATTGTTGTAACAAATTATGAGAATAAATTAATGAATATTTATGTGATAAATACAGCTGTTTCTCTCATTGCTATCGGTGCACGTTTTCTTTTTTTCATATAACTTTAAACATTGAGACTATTTTTGTAAGGTGCTTCTGATTTAAAACTAATAATAATGTAATTTCAAATTTAATTTAGCTTGCGTACTTTATTTTAAACAATTGATGGCGTCAAAAATCTATTTGTGCTCGTACATGTTGTGTAAATTGTTGATTTGAAAAGATCAGTATTTCTCCAGTTTAAAAATGCAGTACTAGTTCATCTTCTAAGAATAGCACTTATTGCTTGCTGACATTTTCTACTCCATAATTTATAAATGCAGATATCTGAAAAGCTTTCTAATCTTCTCTTTCAGGTCAATATTTTATAATGGTCGTAGTAATGTGAAATGAGACTAAAAGATCGCCCTTTTAAACTACATTTAGTAACTAAAATAAAAACTAAATAAAACTACGAGTTTAAAATATTACTGATATAGTTATATAAATATAAACTATATTTATATAACTATTTATATAATAGTTATTTATATATATTTATATTATATATATATATATATATATATATATATATATATATATATATATATATATATATATATATTATTGTATTTCTCCCAATATTTTGAATATACAGTATTGTTTTAAATTCAAATATTCTTTATGGCATATTTTTTATATTTATTTATGATTCATAATTACAGATAGAATAAGGGACCTAATTCATTTTATAAGCATAGTTAAAAAAAGTTAATAGAGTTACTTAAAATGTTGTGACATTAAAGCATCGAGTTAACGATATGGGAGATCGACTATTTTAATTATTCGATTATTAGAAAAAACATTATATGTAAAATACTTGATATTTTTATCCTAGGTTATATATGGAGCATATCCAACCAATTTCGTGGTATCAAACAGCAGAGGTAATTCACTAAAATCCACATTGGTAACATCACTCTTGTATTACAATACGGTGCAAATGACGTCACGCTGCGCTGTGTGGTGACACTTGCCACAGAGTCTGATGGGATTCCAATAGCCTAATTGCGCTTATTAAAGTCTACTTCAACGTACGATTGCATTATTGTTATGCGTAGTCCGTGTAGTTAAAACTGTTGGTGTATTATTTCTGGTTTATATATAAATGTAACTATTTGCTGTATAGGAATACATTTGTTTAACTGTTAAATCTATAACCATCTTGCAGAGAACCAGAAACTTATATCCGTATACAAAAAGTATTAGATACGAGTAACACAATCGCAATACCTATTATACCAAATCTGTAGCAATCCGTTAGTAATGTACAAAGTTATATCAAGTTATTATCATAGTTAATTAGGTATATATCTTAAATCTTATGTATTTCCAGAAATCTGAATTTGATATTTCGAATGATTAATCCAAACTAATACTACCAACAATTGTAACCCCTGGAAGAACTACATTTTATTTTTCACCTTCCCAACGTCCTAGAAATATCAAATTTTATATACATGTGCATGAGTCCGTAGCCAATACAGCTTCAAATACAAAGGCGTTTTTATAAAGATCAACAACCCATAGAGGACTAAATAGGGTTGCAACCCCTAGAAGAACTACATTGTTATATTGCAACTCCCCCTTACATGTCCTTAACTCTCAACAGACAAGGTATAGATTTTTCAAGATGATCAAACTTTCATAGAAGTTAGAGTAAGATTGCAACCTCTCGAAGAACTACATGTATTTTTAAACTTCTCGCTGACCTATAAAAATGAAACTTCATACATACGTTTCTCATCACTAAATTATATATGACCAAACTATATATGATAGAATTAGACGCTTTTTGATCGAATAAGTCTTTTCCGATCAACATATGTATGTGTTTTCTTTATCGAGGCAACTATTCAAACGCCACAATAGCACTGGAAATACCTTAAACCTGAAGCAGAATACGGTGATTGGAAGTAGACGCTTTTTAATTATAAGACTTTTCAGACTTTACGTATATTTTCTTGATCGGGTCAAAATTAAAGCGCTATTATGGTGTGTGAAAATATAAATGCATCTTCCAGCGCTAAACCTGAACAAGAGCCAGCGGCAAATTTGGTTTAATTTTTGACCCCTTAACATTATGCACTGAAATAATATGTACTAAAACATGTTTACTTCTAATTAAAAATCATCATGTAGCTCCCTCTTGTTGATCACAGCACAAGTGATTTTATAAGATTACTATGGACTTCCTCCTCTCTGGCCGAAAATAGTTTAAGTGTTACTGACATTTTTTAGTTAGACGTTAAAATATTTTGGAATGTTGCGGAAAAACTAATGTATTTTATTGATGCTCGTAAGTACTGTTGGTACTCACTCTCCATCATGTAGGCTCCAAAACAATGCTTTTTAAACTTGAAGTCCGACTATTTTAAGACGGATC
The DNA here is from genome assembly GCF_021130785.1 of Homalodisca vitripennis. Classification (NCBI taxonomy): domain Eukaryota; kingdom Metazoa; phylum Arthropoda; class Insecta; order Hemiptera; family Cicadellidae; genus Homalodisca; species Homalodisca vitripennis. The sequence continues at coordinate 69,634,321 of NC_060207.1, forward strand.
AGATTTTGGGTTATCTTACAGCGACCTTAACTTATTTTCAGGAGTGTTTCTTATGCCATTTAAAAAGGATATATCTATAACGCAGGTTAAATGTAAGAAAGGGCCATGCGGCTCTAACTTTTCCTGTATAAATAGTTAATGTTTAATTTCATTTCTAACGTACCTGTTATCCAATATTAAATTGCCTACAAAATCGCAGGTTTCCAAACTGTTAATTTCCTTATAGAAAGCTCTTTTGACTTTGCGATAACTAGTTCAATAAATACGTATTAACATAATACAAACCTAGTGCTCAAAATGCTACAAGTGGGTACTACAAAAATAATATATTTAAATGTTGGATTTAAATTTGATTCTTAAATTTTAATTTCTTATAAGGACTGTATGATCTAGTGTTGCCACTGAGAACGTTCATTAAAAATTCAACCATATGGCAAACAAAACAGAGTTGGCGGTGAAGCCAGTTTATTTCCAATACTACGTTAAGAATAGTGAAAATTATTTACATTCATCTTGTCCACTGACAATATTACAATAATGGTTAATGGTTTTGGAATATATTTAATCACATGCCAAACTAGATTTGTAACTACCTGAAATAATAAAAATTAGTAAAATAATCCCTTAATCCTAACTTTGCTGCCTTTGTAAGTCTTATTTTGTTCTGAAAATCCCTTAATTAATAGTTCCTGTTGCTATAATTAATGGTCAGGAGTTTTGATTTTTAAATCACGCAATCAACAATTTGTATGTAATTTAGTCGCAGTAACTCTTGAAGTAATCAGAGGTAGGTTCTGCCAGATAAAATAGCAACACATGTATATGAAAGGATAACTATAATTTGAACTTAATGTTAACACCTCTTAAATTAATCTTTCCAAACTATATTTATGCCATGAAAAGGTTAGTATACAATGCTAAAGCGATGCTTAGGAAAATTAATGGTCGTTCTAAATAGGAGCTCTTGAATATTAACATGATGAGTCCTGGTTTAACGACAGTAATTACGTTGAGTAAAATTGGTTTCTTGCCGTTATTTTATGTTTAAAGTTTCCTTAAATTAAATAAAAAATAATATAACGTTACTTAGGGAATACCTGAAACGTTCATTACTATAAGTGTCCATCACATTTTCCATTATCTTTGTTTAAAAAAACCTTTACTAAGAAATAGCTACAAGAAAAACTTTAAATACTAATAAATACTTATCCGCAATATGTCGTGTCTTCAACAGCTACTTGTGTATTAAAAACTACCTAAAGTGTAACTACAGTATCTTCTGTTATTAGAGTTTTTTGTAATATATATCCATTAGATATTTTTAATTGTGTTGTTCATGGTTAAGCTTGAAAATAATTTAATCTTCTTGATACGAAATTTACATTGGGTTATAAACTTTACTGGTTACATTCATTTACAAATTCAAAAATTATCTAAGAAAATAGGTGTATGAATTGTTTAACACCTATATTGTGTTAAAGAATATAGGTGTCTCTGTATATAAATTGTTTCTGCATTTTCCCAGTAGCGTGGTAACAACAAATCATTAAGACTTTTTTATATTATTGTGACATATTGAATTTGTATTTGACTCATATTAGGAAGTAAAAAGTTCATGGTTTGAATTTTATTTATATCATTCTAAAATAGACACAACCACATACATAAACTAAAGAATTTATGTCACTAAACTAAAGAGGTAATAAGATATTCACTTGCTTCAAGCAGGAACCTTATCCGAGTTTGAAAAGGGACAATGTTTCAGCAATAACGAGAGGACCGGGCTTACTGTATTATTCAGCCGCCATCGACATGACGATGGAAGTCCGGCGAGTTACTGTTGTTACCTCATTGATTACAACACCTTTACGGACGCACACGTGTTGTCTCTGCCTAACCTCGCATCGGCATGGCGGTGTAGGTCCGGTGAGTTACTGTTGTTACCTCATTGATTACAACACCTTTACGGATGCACACGTGTTGTCTCTGCCTAACCTCGCATCGGCATGGTGGTGTAGGTCCGGCGAGTTACTGTTGTTATCTCATTGATTGCAACACCTGTACGGATGCACACGTGTTGTCTCTGCCTAACCTCGCATCGGCATGGCGGTGTAGGTCCGGCGAGTTACTGTTGTTACCTCATTGATTGCAACACCTGTACGGATGCACACGTGTTATCTCTGCCTAACCTCGCATCGGCATGGCGGTGTAGGTCCAGTGAGTTACTGTTGTTACCTCATTTATTACTAAACCTATTTATTATCTTATAACTTATCATAGTAAATGTTGTTAAATATAAAAAGTTGAAATTACAATGTGTTGGTTCTTTGGGATTTGAGAATAAAAAAAGTTAGTTAGGTAATATATATATAGAATTACGTAAATTAATGTTTCAGTGGGGTTGTGCTAGCCAGGAAGAACAGTAAGATCTTCACTCTGGATGGGGAAGGGCGGGCTGATAGTGCTGGCTATTTTGATATGATAAATTTATTATAGTTAGTAAATAGTGGAAATTTTAAAACTTTTATTACATATTAGTAATAATAATTGCTTTAAAATGTATCTCTTTTAAAGCCAAATTTGGAATAAATACTGATAGTTTTTTATGGGAATTTTAAAAGTTTTGGGTTTTGTGTTGGGCTTGTAAACGGAAAATATATATATATTCACTCTCTAGGATTAAAGTAATGGCGGTGCATTAGTGTTTTCCAATTGAAGAAAATACTGAATCATTTACTGTAAGTCAAATGCACTTTGAAGTACTCTTGTTCTTCAAAGCATAAAAGTAATGTTTCAAACTGTTTTCTCTTCAAACATCAAAGCTCAAAGCCGTAAGTGAGATTTGAACTTTTCAGCTACAACCTTTTTTCTTAGGTCACTATTTTTAACTTTAATGGTAACTGGCGTTGAAACTGTTGTAAACTCAATTTCAAATTTCCTGGAGTAAATACCAATGAACAATAAATTAAATGTACTGAAGGCCTTGCAATAAAATTAAATATATCACATATCACGGTCGAAATAACATTAATAATGTCATATAAGAAGAGTTTATAATTACTTTAGCACATTATAACGTTAATACATTTATTAATTAGTTTTACAGTAAGTCAAGTAGATTTTTAATGTAATAACTTACTAAACATTTAAGTTTTACGGGGCATCATATGTGAATCCAAGTTTTCCCAATGCGTGCTGTTTTTAACATTTTGATCATGGCAGTCAATTATACTCATTCAAAATTTTCCCTTTATATAAAATGTATTGTGAAAGCTGTTTAGACGTAGAGCGGTATTACGAGTGTATATGTATACTGTATATACAGTACATATATACATACATACATTTTAATCAGTATACACATTTAAATAAAGTTTAAAATAAACTTAAAGTACGGAAATTCCAAAACTCTCAATCGGATTAACAACTTGTCACAAGGTAAATGTGAACGTAAGAAAAATGTATAAATGTTACTTATTATTAAACGAGAAAATAAGTCTACTTTTATTAAATTGAGTAAAAAATTATTTCGTAGTCATATGTTTTATTTAAAAGTTTAATATAACATATCTCCCACTAAACTATATTAGGCATCCATATAGTTTACTGTGATAACCTAGGTGGACCGGGAATAAGATTCATAACTTATTAGATTTCATCAGAGTGAAATTTTGTTTGATCGGAACAGTAAACTCCATTAAAAGCTGTCGACAATAGATTGATTACGTTGATATTGAGATGTTGGATTGACACTGACACAGACGTTAAGAGCTCTGATTCCTAGTAATACATTGATCAAACATAAAAGTTAAAATGCAATATGTGGGTTTCCTTTTCTTACTTTATGTAAGAATATTCATTAAATATAAAATAAAAACTGTTTTAATAAATTTTCTTAACAAAGGTGTTTTAATAAATAAAACAAATTGAAAACGACAGTTTGCGTTGAGAATAAAATAAATATAAGTAGGTTTGAATCGGCTCGTATTTAAATAATTTCTTACTTCTTAATCCACTCATATTTTCAAAAGATTTTAAAAGTTTTACAAACTAGGACTAAGTTTCTTATTAATATTACATGGTTAGTACTTAAAACTAAGGGTTTTTCATGTAAAACCAAACTTTGTGTTTTCTCATGTTCGTGTTATCACAAACTACAGAAACTTTTAAAATTCTTTTTATACTGATAAATAATAACAACGTTTGTGTCTTCATAAACGGTGGAATATAATTTTACCGTTATTTAGATTTATTTTATATAACATATATTTTCGCAACCATTTTATTCGTTACTAGTTAATATAAGTTACATCCGATGTTTAAAAAATCTAAATTCTTGGCGGATTAAAAACTTAATGGCTCGCGTATTAATTTTTTCTTTGTGAACTTTGTAGCTGCTGATTCAACTGCCGAGCAATACCTCGCGCGCCTTCTCCGAAAGTAAAATTTGTATTTTGGTATTATACGTATATTAGCCCTTTCATGCGAGACATCTAATTTTGAATTTAATATAAAGTAAAGTTTTATATAGTAAAGTAACTGAACTTGGTTCATGTTTTATGTGGCAGATTAATACGCATAATATTATGGTTATGGCCTTCTGACGAGACAACTTTGTCATGAATCTTGAGTTGTCTCGATACATGTCTAATACCATCGTGAATTTGTTTTAGGCTAGTTTAACTTCCAGCCTCTTAGTTTGAATTTAACCATGAGTATCACTTCAAGTGCATCCAGCATTCGTGTTTTAGACTTGTAGTCTACTAATCTTCACTTTTTCCAACTACAGCTGCAATGTCGAGCCAAGATGCTGACGCCCAAACTTGTGAGTCGAAATCAACGTGAAAGGAAATCAATTTTAAAGTTTAATTAATTACTATGTTCGTATGCAAAATTTCCATAGAACATTGGAACCATTAGGCCCACCCCATGATATAATTTAGTTCATTATCACTCAATGTTGCAGCAACGTGACAATTATTTTATTTTTAACGTCTGGAAGCGGGGCTTTTATGTTTATTTGCCACAATTAAACATATAAGTAAACTTTTAAAATCGAGTATTTATTACTACTACCTTCTATTCAACCCCATGTGTATCGTCCATTCAGTACATAACAAAATCAAAATGAAAGTTCGACTAAAAGTGCTTTCTCTAAAGTATCAGTTTATAAAACGTGGAGTATATATCTGCCTTTGTATTCTAGGTCTGTTCTCATGGCTCTAGTCTAAAACACTACAAAGATGGACTATAATTTGTAATTGTTACCCAATCAAAGTGCAAATAATATATTTTGTGATTTATAGAAGACTAATTCACATATTTAGTTATGATTTTAAATATAAACTAATACACTAGATCTTAGCCACATATTATTACTACTAAATAATTTATACAATTGCATTTTTATTTTTATATATTTATATATTTATTTATATATATTTGTATATATTTTATTATTATATAATGCATATGCTACTTTTCATATGATTAAAAAATTACTAGCTATAATATAATAAACTGTGGAAAAAATATCAAGCTCGGTACCAACTTGTATCTCTAGCTGTATGGTCTACGAATCTATTGGAACTGCACTTCTTGAATTAAGCATTTTTTATTTTTCATGATTTGGCAATTTTGTCTAAACAAATATATAAAGTTAAATATACGGGTTTCCTTAGTCTATTTCTATTTTATGTATGAAGCAGACGATGTTGGTGATCATATAACAACATACCTAATAACAACTACAAAAATAACTATACGGCCCCGAATTTTGAACTACATTCATAAGCCTCTTCGTTAAACATTTTGTATGAAGAGTATGAGAGCAGATGATAATATTTAATGTAAAAAATATTACTTTCTACTTTTTGTGCACTAATCCCAGCCTAAATCTGTTTCAAGTTTAACGAGATCTTTATGACGCAATGTTCACAGAAACAGCAGCAACAGATTACTCGTTGTCCAAAATTGTTTCTTACTCGAAGGTGTCATTTTCGTGTGGGTTTAGCTTTCAGGAATGCTTGTATAAATTGGTTCTGACTAATATCTGTGAACGTTTATCACTGCAATATAGTGCACTTTTCGATATGAACTCATGAAATATTCAATTGTAATATACAAATTAATTGATACAAGTTACGCATCGCCACTTGTTACGTAACAGGCTTTGCAAAGTTTACATGTACACTTTTGAATCTATAGCTCATTACGATCTTGAGTTGCCCTGCGGACAGTCAGACTGATACACAGACGGAAATCAAATTTTGTATTCTGTTACGCTCAACCAACAATACAAATCAAACACACATTTCTCATTCTTCACCAAACACTTTTCTTGAGCCTTCATAAAATATTAAATACCACGCCACATGTATCGTAACAGACTTCGCTGAGGTTGCACGCAAAGTTTTAAATTTACAGCTCGTTTCATTCTTGAGGTGTCCTCCGGTCAAATAGACTAACTAGACATGCAGAAAAGAAATTTGTACATTTTCCTCGCAGACAAAGGAAAGTGTAAACCTACTGGGTAATAGTCGTCATGTTCAACCAAATTCCATGCTTGGACATGCACTATAAAAGAACTTATTTTTGTCTACGTAGAAATAAATTTTCATGCAAACTTTAAATCTCCCATTGTTCTCAGATAGTTTCGAAATGTATTTATTATTGTTTTCAAGCAATCTTGTTGACATCATGGTTACTCATAAGACCAATGTAAAAATATTGACTAACGCTCAGCCGAATGCCGTGGAGTGACACGCACCATCCTCGAACTCAGTATTGCAAATTTATAAGTGAAGCATCGTAGCATATTTCAGGTCTATTAGGTCAGTTCGTTTTCGAGATATCGTGTGGTTGGACAGACAGGCTAAAATAAATTGATCCCAACCCCACGAGTGATGGGGTTGCGAGAGCTTAAAGATAATGCTCTGTCAATAAATAACTGGCTGCCCATAAAATATATGATTATGTAATACAATGGTTATTAAAATCACTGGCACTACTATGTACGTTTCTGAAGTTTGATTGGGTTCATAAAGTGAAGAAAACTTTGTATCCGTTATTGCTCAGTAGTTTAAGGATGTCAAGTTGGAATCTTAATCATTTATATTATCCATTAAATGAACCTTCATCTTGTATCTTTAATCTTGTTTTAACTGAGAAAATTGCTATGATAATTTTCCTCAAAAGACTCTAATATAAAAATAAAATGGTTACTAAGAGTTAAAATATAGAATAAGGTACCATTGGCAGACAAAACATAGGGTAAAATTGTTGAAGTCTAATTACAAAATATAACTTGAAGTACTTAATCATCCAGTGTATTAAATCAACATTAAGTTTGGACTAAGGCCTGTATCAATAAGCTAATCGAGTAAAATGTGTAATTGTCACGTAATATTTCTTTAATATAAAACTCCCATCCAACTTCTTTTAAGGCTATATAGTGTATGTTTGAATTATAAGATCATGAACACCATTATCCGATTTAAAATTCAGAGGGCCTGAAATCCGTACAAACTATGTGAATTATATAATGGATGAGGTAATTTTATCCTACAATACATTTATTAGTTTTTATTTCCAACTGTATTTCCCAATTAAAGGCAACATATCAGTGTCGTGATTGTTAATTCAAGTACTTAAAATGCAGGGGAACGATGATATCAACACCTCAGGTAGGTAAGTATAAATTATATTATTTAAAAGTACAGTTTGAATCATTGGAAGAATGTGATAATGGTTGACATAAGTGAGAAGAATGGGTAGTTTAACTATAAGAAGTCAACTGCGTAGCTCTAAACTTGTTCAGGCCTGTAAGTAATCCGTAGATAGATGGTTTAGTTCATTGGAAGAATGTGATAATGGTTGACATAAGTGAGAAGAATGGGTAGTTTAACTATAAGAAGTCAACTGCGTAGCTCTAAACTTGTTCAGGCCTGTAAGTAATCCGTAGATAGATGGTTTAGTTCATTGGAAGAATGTGATAATGGTTGACATAAGTGAGAAGAATGGGTAGTTTAACTATAAGAAGTCAACTACGTAGCTCTAAACTGGTTCAGGTATGTAAGTAATCCGTAGATAGATGTTGGCAACATGTATATTTCTAATTAAATATTTAAATTGATTGCATAATTTGTCTAAAGTTAGAGAAAATATATTTTTTTAACTCAAACGTTAAGAATGAGAGAAACAAATCCATTATATTTTGGTATCTTATAGTTATTGTATAATAATTATAAACCTTCCTATGCTTTTTAACTAAACTTGTGGTAGAGAGAAAATACAAAGGTCATTTAATGAAGTTTCTGAACTTCTTCAGTTTATCAAAAAGAAGAAAATAAATAAATTGAGATCTAGGGATGTGATCTAAATCACATAAATCGAACATGTACGTATAGAAATATACAGTAATCATAATAATGGGAATACCAATCAAAGTGACGGCCCTCTGAAAGCTACCACGTCTTTTATATTTGGTCGAGAGCAGATTCCAATTCATTCTGTATTTTAATTTTCTCCCTTCCATGGCTGTGATTGGTTAGTACGTTATGATTTTTAATATTACTGAATTCTCGTTTATAATTTTGAAACAAGGATATTAAAATTATTTGAACTGGATTTTAGAAAGTTATTTTCATTATTTTTAAAATGTGAATTTAATTTCAATACATATAAAATGTATCGTTGGTAAAATTGATTTTTACGTGAATATTATCATTCTAACATAAAACAGTAAATATTGTTTAATGTGCACAGCACTAAGCAGTAAACCATAATACCACGTGTTCTTTAATCCAATTGTAACATTATTAATACTAATCTTTCCAATAACATAATATTCAAGTAAAGTATGAAACATTTTAATACAAATATTTAAACCAATCATTTTTCTTTACTCAAACTGTGACATACTTGTGGACTGTAAATTAGTTTAGATGAAATGGACATAGATAACAAGGTAAGGAATTGTTTTAAATCTTGTTTCTGCATAAAGTTATTGAACATAGAATTAATGATCTACAGGTAGTATTTACAAAATGTATGAACAAACTCCTGCACTATTTTTGTTGTCAAAATTGCGTTTTTCATAACGAAACAGGTCCATTACACTGTGACTCCCTGTAATAGGTATAATTAACGCATTAACAAGAATTATAGTCACTCATTAGCCGCTAATCTCCTCATTGTGGACTAATGATCAGTACACTCCCGCGAGATCGCAGTGTCCTCGTTTGTCCGGTTTGGCAGTCAAAAAGTCCCTGTCTACTTCATTTAATGTTTATGTTCGAATTTTTACCATGGTGATTCCCGAGTATACTTAATAATAAATATTATAATCTGTTTAATATATGCATAGAATTACAAAACAAAATTCGGCAACTACTCATGATGTTAAAGGCAGGTGTTTCATCCTTCCTGAATTCACAATTGCAGGAATGGTATAAGATTTGTTCTAAATATGTCATATTATATGATAAGATAGGTAGAATTCTAATAATGTTGTCAGAAATATTTTTATGGAGAAGTTTTTTTTTTCAAAATAACGTATGTTGAACACCAAACGAAATAAGTAAATTTCGTAAACAAATAATGCATTTCTTAAATATTTTAATGGGGACAAGTTTACTTCCTCGAAGTCAGTTGAAAATCGAGAAATGGTAAGATGTCAATATATATTTCTATAAATAGAGTACAAATTGCCAACTTATTTGTATAAAGTTAACAAGCTTCACTAAAATCAACGATAATTGAATACAGAAACAAAATAATATTCCGTTTCTATTTACTAAGTGCTATATAATTCAATTAAGTAGAAACTATTTATACGTGTATATATTAAAAGAGAGAGAGAGAGAGAGAGAGAGAGAGAGAGAGAGAGAGAGAGAGAGAGAGAGACTTTTAATGTGTGTGCGTCTTACCAAATAAAATTTCTAAATTACGGTTATTCACATTCGAGCAGACATTTTCATTATCTAATTCACAAAATTCACCAAACCAATACATATGAGTATTTTATATATAATGCGTCATTGTCAATAAGTTTTGTTCATCACTTTCGACATATTCTCTCAATGTTTCAAGAAGGCAACTATTCAAAGTTTGAAAAAGGAATGGTTATTTATTAGTTATTATGAATATATATATATATATATATATATATATATATATATATATATATGCCTTTAAAAGTATGGTTTGCAAATTGCTGGTTTTGAACTAATTTGTATACTTGGTAGAATTATTGTGAAACGGTAACTACCAGTAGGTCGTTCACTGTTCAGGCATGTCGCCTCTGGAACTCTCTTCCTGATGATATCCGTATTATAGAAGGTCGAGCTCGTTTTGGGGCGGGGGTCAGGGACTTGTTGCTGGGCGGTCTGTGGGGGTGGCGGGTGGCGGTGCTCGTGGCGTGCTTGTGGTCAGGCTGTGTGTTTGAGAGAATGAATGTAGCAATATAACAAGAAATTATTTAAAAAATAAATTGTTAATTTATGTTTTAATTTATCTTTGTTTGAAATTGTTCTACATATTCAGCTGATAAATTTGATTTTTAATTATTACATAGTAGTGTATATTTTGGTTAAATTTAAATGTAAAATGGAATTTGTTATAGTTTTAACGTCATTAAATGTAAATATGTGTATATATATATATATATATATATATATATATATATATATATATATATATATATATTCACTTCGAGTGTATAAAAGCAGAATTGCTCTGTTATATCAATTATTAGACTTCTTGATATAAAGTTCCTTTAATATTTCGGCTTTTTGCCGTTTTCAAAAAGGTATAATAAGGTATAATACAAAATAACAACACAGCAACAAAATTTACAAAAGTAAATCTCTATATATAAAAATGAATGTTTGAGTGTTTGTCCTTTATGGAATCGTAAACTATTGGACCGATCATTATGAAAATTTGTATGTATATACACTTTTCCACGGAGAAGGTTTATACGATATGCCCATTGATGTAACTCGCCACGAGGCGGCGCTGTAAAAGATAACAATTTTCAAAGCGCCTGCACACTATAAACTGCAATTACGAGACAGTTACGAATATTAATTTGCCATAGACTATTAGAAGGCACTAAGTTAGAATATATGTTTGTCTTTATGATAGATATATGGTTAAACTTAAAGCTTGACTGTTAGACCGCTTTATAATAAAATACATGTTCGTGTATAATGGCTATATAATAAGCATACACAGATTTTCTTGATCGTGACAACAAGGCAAACTCTACATCGGTGTTAGAAATATAATGCACTTGAACCAGAAGTGCAAATACATGGTCAAGGCTTACGTAAAGCGTGCGAAGCCGCGGGAAACAGCTAGTAAATAAATAAAAACTTACATAAATAAACAAGAATTTTTGAACATGTGATTAACACCAAAGAGAAATAAATAATATCATGAACAGAGAATGAATTTAGAAAAATAATTTAGAAAAAAAAATACATAATAGAAACAATTGACTATTTCATCTTTTATTCAGACCAAAGGGTACTTTTGATTTTAATATTAACTGATGTGCCTGTTCTAAATTTTCTAAGTCAATTTTGTTTCTATCTTCGGGTACTTTGCAAATACCTGTCAGTGCGTAACATTGTTCAAAATTTTGTTGGTGGCCTAATGCGTGTTGTGAAACCAATTTTTCATCCTGTTTTTTAGACGAACAACGATGATTATTCATTCTTATGTGCAATGGATTTGTAGTCAATCCAACATAATCCATTGCACAATTTTTACATGTTAATTGGTAAATTAAATTTTTACTTTTGCAATTAATTTCTCCTCTAATAGGGTAAGTTTTCTTTGTATTACGACTGGTGAAAAAATTGGACGATTTTATAATTTTGCAAGTATTACATCGTTTGTCTTTACAGGGTTGACACTTAAAATGTTTCTTCTTTTCTGAATTTTGATTGTCAGTAGGTGGCAATTTGGGCCGTACCAGATGATTTTTCAGGTTAGTATTTCTACAAAACACTAGCCTGGGTGGTTTTGAAAATAAGTTTTTAGTAATTGGTGAAGATTCAAGAATTTTGTGTGCCGTTCTTAGAATATTGTTTGTTTTGTATAAACCAGGAAAATATTTTGTTATAAATTTTACGTCATCATTCTTTTGGGTTTTATGAATATTAGAGTGTTTAATTTGATTATTTATAAATTTTGAAGGATATTTTCTTTTGACAAATGCATTTCCAAGTTTTTCTAGATAATTTTGAAAATCTGCACTATCAGTACATAATTTTTTGGCCCTAACTGACAAACCCTTTGGTACTGATTTTTTGACATGTACAGGATGGCAGCTGTTGAAATGTAGATAATCCATTGTGTTACTGTCTTTAATATGAATTTTTGTTTTGAGACATCCAGATTTAATAAAAACATCTACATCCAAGAATGTTATGATTTCTTTAGAAAATTTCCAGGTAAATTTCAAAATCGAGAATTTGTTTAGATTTTCCAAAAATTCTTTTAAATTTTCAAAGCTATTATTCCAAATCATAAAAATATCGTCAATGAATATCAACCATACAAGAGGTTTGTAGGATTGAGAATTCAAAAAATCTTCTTCTAGTTTTGCCATAAATAGATTAGCATACGCAGGTGCCATCCTGGTGCCCATAGCTGTTCCATTAATTTGGAGGTAATTTTTATCTTGAAATTTAAAGTTGTTCATAGTTAAAATAAAATTAAGTAATGTCATTATAAATTTTGTGCTGGGACTGGCTTGCTTAGGTCTAGTGGTTAAAAAACTATGTATTGCTTCTTCGCCCAAACTGTGAGGAATGTTTGTGTATAGAGACTGGACATCAATGGTAACCATAATTGCATCGCTGGGAATAGGTTGCTTCATTTCATTCAATCTTTCGATGAAGTGATCGATGTTCTTGATGTGTGACTTCAAATTTTTCACCATTGGCTGCAAAATGTCGTCGACAAAGCTGGAGATTCTTTCTGTTGGAGAACCATAACCCGAAACTATCGGTCTCCCTGGTGGTGGCCTTGTTTCCTTATGAATCTTAGGCAAAATATAGAAAACAGGGGTTCTTGGAACATCAGGAGTTAGGAGAGCTAAAGTTTCTTGACTTATATCTTCTTTAGGTCCCTCAACTGCGAGAAATTGCTTAATATCATTGTTAAAACGTTCAGTTGGGTCGTAATCGATTTGCTTGTAAAATTTTGTATCATTTAATTGTTTATTAATTTCAAAAATATAATCATCGAGATCTAGAAGTACTATTGTGTTGCCCTTATCTGCTGGTAAAATTATTATGTCTTTATTATTCCTAAGAGATGTGATAGCTTTTCTTTCTCCTGCTGTTAAATTGTCATTACTCTTTAATGAATCCGTGAATTCATGATGTGACAAATTCGATAATATGACATTTATGAACTGTTCAATCGGATGATCAGGAGGTAGATTAGGAGGGGTCCAATTTGACTTCGGTTTGAATTTGGCAACTGAATTTGGGATTTTATTATCATTCATTGTGTTTTGTAGAAAATGAAACTTTAGCCTTATATTACGCGCAAAAGCGAGGGCATCAGCAAGAAAATCCATATGATTGAACTTTGGTGTTGGTGAGAAAGTTAATCCTTTGGATAAAACAGAAACTTCTTCGGAATTCAGATCATATTTTGAAAGGTTAAGTATGTTAGAAGCTACCATGCAATTTTGTTCGTTGTTTTTATCTACAGTTTTGTCCACACTAGAAATCACAGTGAAATGTTCTGCCAATTGTCTTGTTATATCGTTTTTAGAGATAATGTTGATAGTCTCTGGTGGATCAGTTTTTATGTTTACATCTTTATAACTGTAGCTATATTTTAAATTGACCTTATTCGGTTCAGTTGTGTTCATAAAAAGGTTACTGAGTTTTTTGTAAAGTTGTTCAAGTTTAGTTTTCATTAGATGGTTACATTCTAGTAATATGTTATTTACAAACTCCGGTTCATCTCTAAGAAGCTCCAACAGAGAACAAAGTTTGTTACTATGTTCTTTAGATAAATTTTTGTATAATCCAAGAGCAAAACTAGTGAGTTGAAAACTAGTTTGTCTTGCGAAAGAAAATACATCATTTCTTAATTCAATTGGAAAAGCAAACACAGGAAATTTAGGCTGTAAACCTTTAGGTGTCAAGCCAAGATTCAAACAGACTGTAAGAAAAGCAATCTTACAATTCAACATGACAATTTTGATAGCGTGGTATCTAAACTGGCTAGGGATACTGTGAAAACCAATTAACATGTAAAAATTGTGCAATGGATTATGTTGGATTGACAACAAATCCATTGCACATAAGAATGAATAATCATCGTTGTTCATCTAAAAAACAGGATGAAAAATTGGTTTCACAACACGCATTAGGCCACCAACAAAATTTTGAACAATGTTATGCACTGACAGGTATTTGCAAAGTACCCGAAGATAGGAACAAAATTGACTTAGAAAATTTAGAACAGGCACGTCAGTTAATATTAAAATCAAAAGTACCCTTTGGTCTGAATAAAAGATGAAATAGTCAATTGTTTCTATTATGTATTATTTTTTCAAAATTATTTTTCTAAATTCATTCTCTGTTCATGATATTATTTATTTCTCTTTGGTGTTAATCACATGTTCAAAAATTCTTGGTTATTTATGTCAGTTTTTATTTATTTATTTACTTTTGTAAATTTTGTTGCTGTGTTGTTATTTTGTATTATACCTTATTATACCTTTTTGAAAACGGCAAAAAGCCGAAATATTAAAGGAACTTTATATCAAGAAGTCTAATAATTGATATATATATATATATATATATCTACTTATATATATATATATATATATATAAGTAGATATGAATATGCCGATTCTAGACCACTTTCGGAGCCAACAGTAAATCAATGGAAAATACTGTTTAAAGGACAATAAACGAATCTGTAACTCACGAACGAAAAATTACCGAATCTATAGCTGTTTGCTTCTACTTTCTTGAGCTGTCTAGTCAAATCAATCAATGTGGAGTCAAAATCACAGTTTTAGGGTTAAAATCAAGGTTTTTTAAGGTCCCTACACACTAATATTAGAGTTTTTTTTTTTATCCTGAAAATCTACTGAATTATCTCAAATTATTGCCAACTTTAAGCTTAAAAGTTGATAACTTTTCCTTAATAAAAAGATATTTTACTAAATAGTGAAACTTGACACACTCAATTTTTTTAAATATAAATGGAGCGCGATAAAATATCATGTCCGTTCTGCAAAAAAGAAACTTTAAGAAAAAACTATGATCGACATTATGACTCCAAAATACATGCCAAAAATAAAGAAATTTATGAAAAGGAGCTAAATTATTTAAGACAATGGGCTAAAGAAAACCAAATTATCGATCACGAAAAGATGTTTAATATTGAGAAATTAAGGGAATTAAAGAGAAATTTCAAAGTTGAAAAGAAAGACTTAAATCTATTTAATAACGAAAAAATTCATTCAATCGCTGAAAAACTTTCCATTGAAACAAACGGTAAAACTAAGTCAGAAATCATCGAGCAAATAGGTGAAACTCTTAACGAAAAACCTAAAAATATCATTGATGTAGAAGTTTTATCCTCAATACACGGTCTTTTCAAGCAATACATTTTAACAAACTTGAACGACAATTTCATGTCAATTTACAAATATCTTTCAATTATGCGGCCAGAAATTAAAAGTTTAATCGAGAAATTTCAAGAAAATGTTAAAAATATGAAAGGATATCTGTCTTTGGAATGTGAATACGAAAGAACTTTAGTGAACGGTGAACCACAAACTTGCCCAATGTACTTTACTATAAAAGCAGATGAAATCTTTGACGTAAACGACTTTATTACTAAGCAATTTAATAAATTAACACATCGAGAACAGACAAATCATCCAAATAGAGGTTCTGGATGGACATTTAAAAGCTGCATACAACTAGTTTTGAGCCTTAACAAACACGAAATGATGAATGCCGGATTATATATCGATTTACCAAAGAAAATCAAAGATAAGAAAGCTTGTATAAATATAAAAAATAAAGATGACTATTGCTTTATTTATTCTATCCGATGCGCTATTGAAAAACCCGAGACTCATGTTGAAAGATCAAAACAATATGAAAAATTTGTAAATGACGAGATATTTTCGGGCTTTGAGTATCTAATGTCTTTGAAAGATATACAGTTATTTGAGAAACGAAGTTACAATTCCAAGTACAAATATCCAAAAATGTCTATCAATGTCTACAGTTTTGATGAAAGTATTAAGGTTGTTCCGTTACAAATTTCTGAAAAATATGATGCAGAATTAAATATTGATCTACTGTATGTAAAACAAGAAGACAAATCTCATTTTGTTTTGATAACCGATTTAAGTAGGTTAGTGAGTTCTCAAACATCCAAACATGGACATAAAAATTTTCTATGTAGAAGATGTTTAAGCCATTTCTTCAAATCTGGAGATTTAACAGATCATTTAGAAATTTGCAAGCAACATGAAGTTTGTAAGCTAATTATGCCGTTTTCAGGTCAAACAACTAAATTTACTAATTATCAAAAGAAGTTAAGCCATCCGTACGTTATTTATATGGATTTTGAGAGCATATTAGAAAAAATTCCAACATGCAAGAACAATCCACAAAGATCGACTACAACCAAGATTCAGAAGCACATTCCTTATGGTTTTACTTTATATTTAGTGTCGAATGTGACCAATCGCATGTATAAACCGATATATTATCGAGCCAAAAATGAAGACGATTTGCCTAATGTTCCTGCAAAATTGTTTTAAGAGCTTAAAAAATTATCGAAATACATAGCTAAAAAATATAATTCAAGGAACATGAAGCCTATAAAACTAACTGAAGAAGACGAAATTTTGTATCAAAATTCAAACGTTTGTCATATCTGTGAAACAGAAGGTTTTGATGGTGAAAAAAGATTAAAAGTAAGAGATCATTGTCATTTAACAGGTAAATTTCGAGGCGCAGCTCATTCATGTTGTAATCTGAATTTGAAATTTCCCCAGAACATCCCAGTTTTCTGTCACAATATGTCAAATTACGATACTCATTTGTACATAAAAGAATTGGCTAAACAATATGGAAATGTTGATTTGATCGCAAACACAGATGAAAAATATATAAATTATTCTGTAAATTCTGGATATGGCTATGAGTTTAATAATGATAAACCTAGAAAATTTATCAAGTTTTCTTTCGTAGACACATTTATATTCATGGCGTCATCTATTGGAAAGTTAGCTAAAAACCTCAAGAAAGAAGACATCAAACATACAAATCATTTTATACAAGATGGACGAATATTGAACGCAATTCTAGAAAGACAACCAATTGACGAAGAAGAAATCTTTAAAATTCTATGTGGAAAAGGCATATTTCCTTACGAATTTATCGATAGTATTGAAAAACTTGATTACACAGAAGAGCTGAAAATTGAAGATTTCTATTCACTTTTGACAGATGAGAGCATATCTGAGAAAGATTATCAATACTACTTGAGCGTTTGGAACAAATTAAAAGAGAAAAATCTTGGAAATTACTCTGATTTGTACAATATCCAAGATGTACTATTGCTCGCTGATATATTCGAAAACTTCAGAAACATTTGTCTAAATTGTTACAAACTTGATCCAGCACATTATCTAACTGCTCCAAGTCTTGCTTGGGATGCTATGTTAAAATTAACGAAAATCGAGCTTCAACTGATACACGATTACGATATGTATTTAATAATTGAAAAAGGCATTCGTGGAGGCATTTCTCAATGTATTAAACGATATGTTAAAGCAAATAACAAATATTTGAAAGATTTCGATAAGACAAAGCCCGAAAACTATTTACTTTATGTCGATGCAAACAACCTTTATGGTTATGGTCTTATGCAAAAACTGCCGTTTAGTGATATCAAGTGGATGAATCCTAAAACATATACAAAAGAAGAGTGGCAAGAAACAATTTTGGAACTCACTGGCGACGAAGATTATGGCTATATTCTCGAAGTTGATCTAGGATATCCAACAAATTTACATGAACATCACAAGGATTTGCCTCTTGCTCCCGAACATTATAAAAACAAACTTTGCACAACTTTACTGGATAAAACTGAATACGTTGTTCATTTAAGAAATTTGAAATTTTACCTCGAACAAGGGATGGTGTTGAAACATGTGAATAGGGTTATTGCATTCGATCAGAAGCCTTTTATGAAAAAGTACATTGATTTTAATACCAATATGAGAACCAAAGCTACAAGTGACTTTGAGAAAGATTTTTATAAGCTCATGAACAACTCTGTTTTTGGAAAATATATGGAAAATGTGCGAAATAGATGTGATATCAAACTAGGAAATGAAGAATTTTCAATGAAACAGGCCAAGAAAACAAACTTCAAATGCTTTAATATCTTTGACGACAACGTATAGCGAGTCACATGTACAAACAAAAGGTTAAATTTAACAAGCCAATCTACATAGGATTTTCAGTTCTTGACCTATCAAAATTGCTAATGTACGAGTTTTATTACGATAAATTAAAGAAGTTTGACCCAGATTTGAATCTGTGTTACATGGATACAGACAGTTATTTCCTAGAATTGAAACGAGATCCTTTTAAAATTATTAAAGAAAATATAGATGACTTTGATACAAGTGATTATCCAAAAGATCACGAATGTTTCACTACTAAAAATAAGAAGGTAATAGGGAAATTCGAAGATGAGTTAAATAGCGAAGTTTTAGAAGAATTTTGTGGTTTGAGATCAAAAATGTACTCGTACAAATATCTAGACAAAAATCCAGTTAGGTGTAAAGGAATTAAGAGAAGCGTTGTAAATAAAACAATAAATATCGAAAACTTGAGGAGATGTTTGTTCGAAGGTAAAGAAGAATTTAGAGAGATGACAGTCATCAAAAGTTATAAACATGAGTTGTTCACAGTTACCATAAACAAGTTAGCACTGAGCGCTAAAGATGATAAGAGAATTATCCTAGAAAATAAGATCGATACAGTACCGTATGGCTATGAAGCGAAATCTAATATTTTAGAAGAGTTAAACAAAGTTGGAAACTTTGATATATAAATGGAAGATGATTTAATTCACTGCCACAAATGTAAGAAAAAAACGAAAAATATAGATTCTAAAATTGTTCAAACTCAAAACAGATTGTATAGAATTGCAGCAAAATGTTCAAAATGTAAGACAAATAAGAGTAAATTTATAAAGAATCCTTATGAAAAACAAGTAAAGAAAGAATCTAAGAATAAAGAAGAAATAGAGATTGAAGCTAGAGAAATTCATGCACCAGTACGAAAAAAGTTTAAAAAGAGAAAAATTATAACATTAGGAATTGACGATTTATGGGCAGCAGATTTAGTTATAATGTCTAACTATTCAGATCAAAATGATGGATTCAAGTATATGTTAAATGTTATTGATACTTTCTCAAAATATGCTTGGTCAAGAGCTATCAAAAGAAAATACGGCAAGGATGTTTTAAAAGCTTTCGAAGATATAGTAAAAGATGCCATAAGGATCAATCACAAACCTCCAAACCTACTTCATACAGATAAGGGTTTAGAGTTTAAAAATAAAGAATTTAACGAAGTTTTGAGGAAATACAACATTAAGATTTATCATACTGAAAACGAAGAGAAATCAAGTATTGTAGAGAGATATAACAGAACTCAAAATGAGAGAATGAAAGTAATTTTTGAGATTAATAAAACCTTTAAATGGATCGATATTCTTCAAAAAATCGTAAACAATTATAACGATACAGTTCACAGCACGATCAAAATGAAGCCCAAAGACGTGGATAAGGATGCTGAAAAGGAGTTATTAGAGACGGCTTTTAAGTATGTTCCACCAGAAATTCACACGAAAACTAAATTTAAAGTCAATGATCGTGTAAGAATTGTTAGTAAAAAACAAACATTTTCAAACAAATATAAGAACAATTGGTCAAGAGAAATCTTTGTGATTTATCAAATTAATAACACAGATCCTGTAACTTATAGTTTAAAAGATTTAAATAATGAAGAAATTACCGGAAAGTTTTATGAATATGAATTGAGAAAGTCAAAGCTGTAATTTTGTCTATATAAATGGAGTCTCAAAAGAAATGTACACAGTGTCAAGAATTTAAAGATGTTGAAGCTTTTTATAAAAATAAGAATAAAAAAGAAGGATTAGGGTCTATGTGTAAGGATTGTCGTAGTAAATATGAGAGAGAATTATACGAAAAAATAGAAAAATTAACGTTAGAAGAGAAAAAATGTTGCGTTTGTAAAGAAATTAAGAATATTTCAGAATTTCACAACTGGCATTATAGTAAAGATAAAAAACAAGCTTTTTGTAAGGATTGTGCTATAAGAATTTTCCGAGAAAGTCAAAATAAACCGACTCATTGCGAATGTGGAAGAGTTCTTCAATGGTTACCTAGATATGCTAAACATTTACAAACCAAATATCATAAGTCAAGTCTTTAATAAAATTTAGTAACATTTTCATCGTGTAATAATTTTTTTCTATATAAATGGAGTCTCAAAAGAAATGTACAAAATTTTATAAGGAAAAGGATAGAAAAGACGGATTGTACTGTAAGGATCATGATAAAATATATAATAAAATGGACAAATTAACTTTAGAAGAGAAAAAGTGTTACTTTTGTAAAGAAATTAAAAATATTTCTGAATTCAATAACTGGCATTATAGTAAAGATAGAAAAGATGCTTTTTGCAAAGATTGTGCTAAAAAAATTTTCAGCGAAAGTTATAAAAACGAAACGCCTTGTGAATATGAAAAGAAAATTCTACAATGGTTACCTAGTTATGCTAAACATTTACAAATGAAATATAATAAATCGAGAGTTTTTAGTAAAATTTAGAAACATTTTCATCGTGTAATTTAGATATTCTATATATAAGTCGAGATTCTGCCATATTTGTAGTAAAATGATTTCCGTTGTATAAAATATTCAAAGATTCTTTCATTTGGTTGTAGAGATTTATACTATTTGGATCTCCATGTCTTAATAAAATTTCCATTTCTGGGTAATCAATTTCAAGTTCTTTCAATCTTTTCGGTATTTCTCTCTTTTGAGCTCTGATAATGTAATAAGGATATTCCCACATGTGATTCTTCTTAATTAATACAAAAACATGGTGTTTTTTCTTATCAAAATTTTTACAAACAAGGTCTGGTTTCATTAAGTCAATTTTTACACTTTGTTTTGCGATTGTTTCCGTTTTTATTTCATCTTTAATTTGCAAGTGTTTAACTTCGTCCTCTAAATATTTAATCTTGTTTTCAAGTTTGTACTCACCAAATTTACGAATGCTTGGCAAAACTTCTTTTGTAACCCAATTTTTGAACATTTTTGCCTCTTTTTTATGTGATCTCAAAATTAAAGAATAAAGTCCAGATTCATTGATAAAAACAGTGTCAGGATGAAGATTGTTAAGGGGCCATTCGAATAGCCCCTTGTTTTTTAAGTAAAAATATTGAATTTTGTCATCATCATCAACATTTAATTTAATTGCGTTTTTTTGTTTTTTCATAACCTAATATTTCACAAACATCTTTAGCCTTAAACCAGATTACATTGTTTTCGTCTACAATCGTTACAATGTCTTTACTATTGAATATAAGTTGATTATTGAGTAGCTCTACAACTGATTCCATTTAGATAGAAAAGAAATTTAACTAGTTATTTTTATTTTGAGTGTAAAGTCCAGATTCATTAATGAAAATAGTGTTTTTTTTTTTAAGTTTGAAGGTAAGCTATTCAATAGCTCCCCTTGATTCATGTCCGTTGCTTCATCATTCTTTCGACAATCTTAAATATATTGTTGTTTTACTCTCATTATTTAATAAATTTCCCTCAGAGTCTTGTATAGTTACAACGATTTTTTGAATTCTTTTAGTATTTTTTCTAATTGGAATATAATCGATTTCATTCGGTTTTTCATTGATTTTTGATCCATAAGCAACATTTGGGAAAAATGTGTACAAAATTTCAGATTCTTTGTGTAAATGTTCGGTATGATTTTCAAAACTAGGTTCAACGAGATTGCAGTGCACTTCAATTACATCGAACGGTCTAAATTTTGGCGTTTTATTTCCTAAATATACCTGATTTGGCTCAATAGTTTCTTGAACAAACCCTAACAAATCTACAATAATTGCTGAAAACATTGTTCTTACTGGTGATTTTATTTGAATTTTATTAGAGAGAAAATTTTTTTGCATTTCAAACTTGTTTTCGTCAAAGTTTAAAGATTTATCTGATTGTTTGAATGTTTTCAGATAAGTTTTAAGGGAATTTTTTATTTGATCGAAGGTATAATATCCTTTGTTTAAACCATAATATTTTGTTATGTTCTTCTCACTAAATCCTATACAATAAGGAGAACTTTCACTAATATTTATTACAAAATTGTCAGAATAAAAACCGCTTAAACCGATAAAATAATTTGATTCTTCCTCTAAATGAATAGGATGTTCCAAGTTTAAAACTAATTTAGAGCTTTCTGAAGTCAACTTGAACAGCTTCATTTTCGCTATTTAAATGGAGAAATTTTTAAAGCAAAAAGATCAGATAAAACTTCAAACGTTTGAAGAAAACAAGAAAGATCAACCTATTAGATTGTTAATTGTTGGTTCAAGTGGATCTGGAAAAACAACTTTATTATTGAATTTTATCTACAATAGGTTGATTCCTTATTCCAATTTGTATGTTTTTAGTAAATCTTTAGAACAAGACGCATACAAAAAATTACAACAAAGATTCAAAAATATTGAGAAGAACTTAAGCAAAGAAATATCACATTTTTATAATGCTTCTGAGGACATAGTTCCGTTAAGGGAATGTAAACCCAATTCGTTAATCGTTTTTGATGATTGTATTTTGGAAAATCAGGACGTTATTAAGGAATATTTCGTAATGTCTCGTCACAAAAACATATCTTGTATCTATCTTTCCCAATGCTTTTCAAAGGTTGATAAACAAGTTATTAGAAATAATTTGAATATGTTGTGTGTTTTTAAGCAAGACGATCACTATTCGAGAAAGATTTACAACAATTATGTGGGATCTGATATGAGTTTTAACCACTTTAATGAATTATGTGATAAAATTTGGAAAGAAGACTATGGATTTTTAACTATTAATCTAACTTTGAAGCCTAAAAATGGTAAATATTTGAATAAATTTTCTAATATAAACGTGCAATAATCTCGTACGTTTTCACGTTCCACGTTTACGTTCCACGTTCACGTTTTTACGTTCCACGTTCACGTTTTTACGTTCCACGTTCACGTTTTTGCGTTCCACGTTCACGTTTTTACGTTTCACGTTCACGTTCACGTTTTTACGTTCCACGTTCACGTTCACGTTTTTACGTTCCACGTTTCAAAATTTTTCTAATTAAATGGCGAACGTAACTTCTGAAGAAACGAAAAAACTTGATCAAATCGAAAAGAAATTAATCAAAGAATTTAAAGAACAGATTCAAATTGATGAAAAAGAACAAGAATTTATTCAAAAAATTAATCAACCTGTAACTTCTGCAATTAAAAATGTTGAAGGTAAAATTTAAAACGTTTTAAGTGATAATTAAAATTTGATGAATTTGGTTCCAGTTGTACGACAATTTGCCGATATTTTAATTCCAGAATCTGAAGAGTTTGAATTGCCAAAATTACCATCTTCAACACCATTTAGACCTCGAATCATTGAAGACTCTACCATAGTTGAACCAATAAGTCCTGGAACAACGGATATAATAATTGGTGAAATTGGTAAAAAAATTCCTTCCTAGAGCAAAGGATGATAAATTTGGTTTGTATTGGGATAAAAAAAAAGAAAAGTTTTATGATTGGAAATTTGCCCGTGAATTTTGAGCATAATGATATCATTATTAATGAAAAAACATATGAAGGAACTCAAGGTTTATGGAGATTATTAACAGACCATGATGTTCCAAAAGATAATTTATATTCTGAAGAAGATTTGAAAAAGTATACAGAAATTTTATGGGAATCTGACTCAATTTACAAAAATAATGATCCATCTACTAAGAAGCCTAAGTCAAGTAGAGGTAAAAAATATATGAAATTAATTAAACCAATTTGGGAAAAACGAATCGAAGGATCAGGTGTAAGAAAATACAGTGATAATAAAATTGAGTACAGATATATCGACGATTTGACAAAACTTGATGGAATTATTAATTATATTTATGCTCAAGAAAAGGCTGGAAACAACAATTTTTTGAATGAAAAGAAAGCGATTAAAGATTTTATTTCGAACAAACTTGATGAAATGATTGAAAAACCTGATGGAATTAAATATTTAAAACGAATTTTGCCCGCAATAAGTTCATCTATGATTGAAGGTAGCGGACTTTTGAATGATTTTATCAACAATTTACCTTTTGAATTACATGTACCAACTTATCAGTATCTGGGGCCAGGCACAAAACTCGAAAAAAGACTAAAAAGAGGAGATCCTGGTGTGAATAAATTAGATCAAGCTGCAATGGAGCACGATATTTTTTATACAAAACATAGAGACACAAAATTTTAGCCATATTGCAGATAAAATTCTGCAAGATAAAGCAATGGATAGATTTTTATCAAAAGATGCTAGTTTAGGTGAAAGATTTGTTGCGCTTCCAACAGCTGGAGCAATGTTTTTGAAGAGAATACTAGGAATGGGAATCGAAGAGAACTTGAAATTTTAACTATATAAATGGAGGTGAACGTAAATTTCAGCAAAAATCAGAAAGAAAAAATAAAATCCGCTTTTAAGAAGAAAATACCTGTTAGTATTCAATTTAAAATAGATCAACTAAAAAATGGCGAAGATAAGATATTTTTAACAAATACACAATACAATAAACTCGAAAAACACAAGAAAAACGATAAAGGCGTCAGAATAGAATTTTCTTATAATCAGTTGAAAGAACCTAAAAATGGTGGACTTTTGAAAGATTTATTAGATTTTGGAGAAAATATTCCAGTTGTTAAAAATGTTGTTCCTTATGTTCGTAAAGCTGCTCCAATCGTTAAAAAAGACGTGATTCCTATTGTTCGAAACATTTTAAATTGGTTAGATAAAGAGTTGGAAGATGTTACAGGATCTGGATTAGATGAAAAAACTTTGAATTACGTGAAATCAAACATTGAAAAAAAAATTTAAACCATTAACATTCGGGGAATTGGAAGAAATCTGCAAAAATATTAAACATTTTAGAGGAATCTTCATGAGAGATACATTACCTGAAAAAGTTAAGAAATTTGAATGTGGAATTGTGAATTTAGACTCGATTATGGGAAGTGGAACGCATTGGATTTGCTATTATAAAAATGATAAGATTGCGTTTTATTTTGATTCGTATGGAAGAATTGAGGACAAACCACCGAGAGAATTGATCCAATATTTAAAAAAATCAAGCGTCTACTACAATGATTCTCAGATTCAAGATTATAGAGATCCCCCAATTTGTGGTCATTTATGTGTTTTTGTTTTGAATGAACTGAGTAATGGTAAAGATTTTAAAGAAGTTGTTAAAAAATTATTACTTAATAAATATGGATTCACAAAATATTTTTGACGTATTTGGAACACAAATTAAAACAGAAATTATTCAAAATGTAGATAATAGTTTGAATTTTGATAATTTGAGAAATGAGTTTGATAACAAGTTAGAAAATTTATTACAAAACCTTCCAGATTCAGATATGTTTGCTGTCGAGATTGAAGATTTTAAAGCAGAATATGATAACAAACTTGCAAATGTCATGAGTTCAAATGAAGTTGCTGATAAAATAAAAACATTGGAAAAAGAAGTTGATGATGGTGTAAAAAAATTATTTACCAATTTAATGTCTCATATCGAAAAAGCTGATAAAATTACTGAAGCGATCAAAGTTGAAAAGAATTATGTTAGTTTGGCTAATAAAAAAAGAATTGTCTGTGTTCGACCTGGTATTGACAAACATGATGTTGTTGTTAAAGAACAAATTTTAAAACTTCTAAAATTATCAGAAAACATCGATATTGTTGATTTACATGATCCGAATGTTAAAAAAGCCTTAGATTTTAAAGGAAAAAGACTTAGCAGCGTTAGTAAGGGAATTTATCCGTTTGATGTTGTTGTAATGATTCAATTCGAAGATCATATTAAAATGTTTAATGAACTAAAACAAAATTATGAGAATCATAAACAACATGTTAAAGATTTTACAACAGAAGTCTATGACAAGTTAGAAGCCAGAAATAGAAGATCAGTAGACAATGTTGGTGAATTACTTGATAAAGTAAATAAACTAGAAGAAAACTTTAATACATATAAAAATAATGTTAATTAAACAGTTAGTGAAGCAGTTACAAAAATTCTGGAAAATTTTGATACACGTTTCAATGAGAAAGTAAACTTTTTTGAAAATTTTGGTACACGTTTCAATGAGAAAGTAACACATAATAATGAATTACTTAAAAGAATAGATGATCAATACTCTTTACATCTCGATAAAGTAAATAAACTAGAAGAAAACTTTAATACATTTAAAGAAGATGTTATTAAAACTTTTGAAAATATTGATAACAGATTTAATGGATTAGGCGGCTATGATGACTAATTTTCCTTATATAAATGGCGCTCATATACTGTGTGAGATGTAAAGAAAAAACTGCAACAAATGATATAAAATACTATGCAAACATCAATGGAGTTAAGAGAATATCTGGAAAATGTGCTGAATGTAACACTAAAAAGAGCCAATTTATAAAAACTTGATTTTGAATTTTTTTCTTAATAAATAGAGATGGCGGGACATTACAGTGCTTTCGATCTTTTTATAATGCAACACGAAAGAGATTTGAAAAAAGAACATTGGGATGATATTTCTCAAAAATATGAATTATGCGAAGATATGATGAGATTATACGTAAACAAATTGAATTGGTATAACATTGCTAAATATCAAACTTTATCATCAGAGTTCATTCAAGAAATTTTCATTACCAATTAAAAGATCATATGTCTGTTCTTTGTCTCTATCAACAGTTGAGTATAAAGTTTTTGGATGAAAATAAAGATACAGTTGATTGGAACAATATTATAGACAGCGGTTACTATCCTGTGCAAATTTTATTGAAATAAGTGGCCGACATTGCAAAATTTAAAGAAGACAACCCTGAATATGACGAAGTTGATCATTAATAAATGACTCTAATCTTTACAATTATTTTACTAAAATTTATATATTTTCTTATAAAAACGTACATTAGATCGATGAAAAAATGATATCTTTCTTATACATGATGTTTAAAATTTCTAAATTTTTGTCTTAATAAATGGCGGACTACAAAAAGTATGCTAGTGATATTGAAAGGGCGGAGTTTAAAAATTTCTATCCAATTAGTAAACAACATTTGAATGAACCGAATAAAAGAACTGAGTTTAATATTGATTTTGGAGATAATTTTTGCTCGTCTAACTTCCAGTTTTATATTTCTGGAACTTTAACAAAACAAGATGGTCAAGCATATCTTCGAACTGATAATGTTAGATTAATCGATAATTTTATACCGTTTTTATTTTCTAAGATTGAAATAAGAAAACACAATAAATTGATAGAAGAAGTCGAAAACTGTGGCCAATTAAGCACAATTAAAGGAACTATTTCGTATTCAAAAAGTGATGTTATTTCTCAAACTTCTAATGGCTTTGAATCAGATTTTAAATTTGGTGTTTTTGAAGCAGCTGGAAATTTATCTCATTTTGGATTAGGATTTTTTGAAAATGTTACTATTCCGATCTATAAAGGAGGATTTTATCTACGTTTTATAAGAGCAGAAGACGATGATGTGATTCTGAAGACTGCAACTGGAAATGTTATACCTGTTGATGGAAAAATAACAATTACAGATTTTTTTATTAGAGTTCAAATGATTGATTATAAAACCACCAGTAAAATTAGGTTGATTGATGAAATTACAAAAAGTCAAAACATTATGTTTAATTTTCTAGATTGGCAATGTATTGAACAAAAAGGTATTTCCGGAACAACTTATTCGGTCGATATCACAAATATTTATAGAAATATTTTCAATCCCAAGTTCGTTATTATAGGTTTTCAAACAGATAGACAGAATAATCAAGAAAAAATCCTTCAAAGTTTGATAGTTTGAATGTAAAAAATATCAGAGTAAAATTGAACGGTTCTTATTATCCAGATGAATTACAAAATTTAAACATTTCAGGAGGTCTTTTCAGAATCATGTATCAGATGTATCAAGATTTTAAGAAAGTTTACTGTAATAATAAGGAAATGTATTACAATCCTAAAGAATTTTTAGCGAATAGACCTATTTATGTCATTGATACAACAAAGAGTTTGACAAATATTTCTGGTTTAAAGAACGATATAATTATCAATATGGATTTTTCAAAATGCTGTTACAAATGCAATTTGTTATGTTGTTGTGGTTTCTGAGAAATTTTTAGCCTATGATGTGATTAAGAACGATATTAGAGAAATTCAGTAAAAATCGCGTTATTTTCTCTATTATTCATCAGATAATTTTAAAACTTTACAGAATTGTTAAAGACATTGATAAAAGTATTCATTTTAAATTGCATTAAAAAATTTTGAAAAATAGGGATGATATTAGGAAAAAAACTATTTCAAGGTCATGGACCGGAAGTGGTGATTTTAAAAAATACTTTAATATTTAATGATCCTATATACCAAATTTCATCAAAAAAGCTCCAATAGTCCTCGAGATATAAGAGTTTAAAGATAAGGGATGATTGGGGTAGATTTTGAAATTTTTGTTATTTTCATGAAATTTTAATTAGAACTCGCTGGTTTTTGAAGTTTCAGATTTTTCTGATAATTCTTTTTATTTTTTTATGAATATTAAGAAATAGGGGATGAATTCACCCTCATGGATAAGTTAAGTCGAAAGAGTTAAGTATTCACTATACGTCTACCAAATTTCATTAATATCGGTTAAGTAGTTTTTGAACAACAAGGTTTGAAATAAATATTGATATTCACTCATTTAATATACATTGGAAACTATAACAGTTCTAATATCGATTGCAACCATCGAGTTTTATTATCGATAAAACTTCGATATTCATAATCGTTTATCGCATGGAAAAAATTTTCATCATGGGCGTTGGCCACTTATAGCCAGTCATGCTAAATCTCCTCTGTTTTAACGAAATTTAACAAGACATATCATCATTTAGAAGATTCTAATGTATTTGCAAATTGAAGAAAGAAGAAATGGACCTTATATGAAGTAAGAAGATTGTGTGATGTTCTGTGTTTCTTGTTAAAAGTAAAGTGAAGTGTTCCACTGGGCGTTGCCATTCATATTTTATAAGTTACTTTTATATTTGCGACTCGAAGAAAGGAAAAATTGCAAGAAGATTGTGAATTTGTGTAGACATTCTAAACTGTGATAAAAACATTGTGTGAAAATAGTGATGTAAAGTGTTCATTTGTAATACAGAATTAAGTGTTTTTACAGTGATTTCATTGTCGCACACGGCGTGAGCAAAGCAAGGTCATTGTGGTGTGAGCAAAGCAAGGTCATTGTTCACGGCTTGAGGAAACCAAGGTTATCGTGGAACGCCGACGTTACAAATCTAGAGTTGATTGAAATAAAACATATGATACCTTTCTTCTTCTCCCATTCCCAATTTCTTAGAAGTTAAGTAGATATCGCAAAAACACGCACACTAACAACACTCATTTTGTATGTCTTTCATTATATCTTTAACAATAATTTATCAAGTTCATATTATTCTCTTTCATTCCTTCTAAAACTTCAAAAATATACTCTTTCGCTGATGAAAAATCTCGATTTCTTCCGGAATAACCTTTGTAATCATAGACAAAATATCCTAAATAGTTGTACAATAGAATGAAATTATTTCTATTTATCTCTGTTGTAGAAATGTAAACACAAACATTTGCGCTGAAAAATTTATATCTCGGCAGACTTAGTTCCATAATTTCCATTTATAACAAAAAATCTTTTTGTTTAAATGGAAGAGTATAATGCCAACTGTTACAAGGGTTATAATAGAGGAGAAATTATTGATAAAAGATATTTAGTTTGTAGAGATTGTAATTTAATTTTGTACGAAAGACCTAAACCTAAGAAATTTTGAAATAAACTAACACATTTGAATAATCTGCTTACAAAATTGCAATATGGAGGTAAAAAACAAACAAAATTTGTTACAGAATTTAGAAAACAGAATAAAAATTGTTACTTATCTCTTAGAACCATTGAAAAAATTATTTTCCTTTTCAAAGAATACATTAGATTTGTAGGTATCGATTCACACGTTTATTATGAAAAGATATTACCTGTATTTTTTCATTATTTGGATGTTGAATTTGTCTACGATTTTAAGTCAGAAATCCTCGATGATTTTATAGTACACTTGGAAAAGATAAATAATGAACCTCGTCAAACAATGAAGATGTTGGCAATTCCCTCGACTTCTCGAGTGATTGTTAGCAAATTTCATTTTTTCCGTCTTTAAATTTTTTCTATCTAAATGGAGTTCTTGAAAGAGTTGAACGCGGTTGGTGAATTCAAGTTTAAAGAATATAAGAAGTTGAATGAATTAGAAGAAAATAATAAATACAAAATTTTGAATTTGGAGAAAATAAAAGATAAATTCGGGTTTACAATAATTGCCGAGTTGGAAGATTATAAAGTACACTTACCGAACAGACTTTTGAATGTTTTGGATGAAAAAAAGATTAAATAATTGAATAAACATGATAAATTACCCTTGGTTGTTACTGGAAAGAAGACTATTAAAGATAAAGACTGTGTTACTATCAATTTTGTAGAATAGAAGATTATCATTAGTTCCCCACTTCATAGTACTCTTTTGATAACCATAGTTGGTGTCTCTCTTCATCAGAATCAAATGGAATATTATCTATAGTAATACCTTTTGTTTCACGCAAAATATAGTGATATTTTATAAGAAAAATCTGATAGTGCTCTTTAATGAAGTTTGTTGATAAATCTTGATTCTCACAAAAAATCCTAAGGAATTCAACAATTAAGTCTTGATTGTATTCGAAAAACGTACAGTGTTTAAAAAATTTCATAAAATATCGATGAAAACTCTCTGTTTGTTTCTTTTTTAGTTTCTTTTCAATATCTTTCGTAATTAAGTTAAATAAACAATCCAATACATTTCGTGCTTTATGATGAAAAAACAACCCTCCATCATACGTTCTTTCTGCAAAAGAATTTACAAGTTCAATGAATTCTGTATCGGAAAGTGTCGAAGACGGTATCAACTGTTCTATAAAATGTTTTGGTAATTCGTTGAATTCATCTTTTTTGCACTTTTTAAACGCTAGAAATTTTATAGAGCTTGGTGAGTTCATGTTTGCCATTTAGTAGAAAAGTTTTTTTATTAAAGTATGTTTTTAGTAAAAAAACTTTTAAATTGATTAAATTTTATACAGATTTCGAAGATTTTTTGTTTATTCGTAGCAGATTTGACAACATTTCCAATATATTTTACATTAAAACAGCTTAAGAAAGTAAAAGCAAACAGCTATAGATTCGGTAATTTTTCATTCGTGAGTTACAGATTCGTTTATTGTCCTTTAAACAGTATTTTCCATTGATTTACTGTTGGCTCCGAAAGTGGTCTAGAATCGGCATATTCATATCTACTTATATATATATATATATATATATATATATATATATATATATATATATATATATATCTGTATATTATGTGAGGTTGAGTGGTAGAGAGGGCTAAATAGCCCTAACTCCGCCTCTTGAATAAAGGCATATTTCATTTCATTTCATAGTTCTTATACTAAATTTGGAACATATAGAGGGTTTTTAGATAGCTTAAATGAGTTCGTTAGCAAGTCTTAACTATGGGAGAGTTCCAAGATAATGGTCATTTACATTCTAACAATAATTTTAACTCATTTAATTCCCAACACAAACCCACACCGATATCTATTTTACATACAGGGTGTACATAAAGTCCTGCACGGGTATAATATTTTCTGAACGATAACAGATAAATAAACAAGATTTGGTACATCAATACTACACCTAAAAATCTACTTTTTGAAGGAAACTATCAGTTTTCTGTAATATCATGGGGACGTCCCGCAAGGAGTCAGAAGGAAATCTTAAATAGGAGCATAGGTCAATATGGACATCATTTTAAAGGGCTTATCTAGCAGAGTTTAATGCCGCAAACCGCACTCAAAAAGATTGATCCAGTAAAAAATGGCGGCTGTTCAAAGATTTTACTTGGTTACATTTTATTAGTAGCCATAACCCCAGTAAAGCAAAACTGCAACCAAACGAATACTGCAGCTAACTACTACATTATGCTTGTCAGTTGTACAGAAGTGAATTATGACATTAGTTATCCTCAAGGGTTACAAATTTGGTCCTAATATATTGATAACGGGGAAAACCTGATAACAGTAACAATTAGAAATCTCTTATCTTTGGGTCGCAGTTAGGACTTTCCTATTAGCCAGTCTATTCATAGTAGGCTATTCTAGTTTTCTTGTTTTAGTAGTGCTGTCCATCCATTTTATCAGTGCGCTTTAGTACAAAAGAGTTTGTCGTATTGCTTGTAGTTCTTCAACTACACTATGTCGCTTGACGAACGTGAACGTATAGACGATCACACGAGAAAGCATGCCATTTATTTAATGACTACTTTCACGAGAGGCAGCCAATTTCTAGAACAACTGTAGGGAGAACTGTTCAACACTTTATGAAAACAGGAAGTGTTTCCGATCGTCATAGGTCGCTGAGATTTCTAATTGTTACTGTTATCAGGTTTTCCCCGTTATCAATATATTAGGACCAAATTTGTAACCCTTGAGGATAACTAATGTCATAATTCACTTCTGTACAACTGACAAGCATAATGTAGTAGTTAGCTGCAGTATTCGTTTGGTTGCAGTTTTGCTTTACTGGGGTTATGGCTACTAATAAAATGTAACCAAGTAAAATCTTTGAACAGCCGCCATTTTTTTACTGGATCAATCTTTTTGAGTGCGGTTTGCGGCATTACACTCTGCTAGATAAGCCCTTTAAAATGATGTCCATATTGACCTATGCTCCTATTTAAGATTTCCTTCTGACTCCTTGTGGGACGTCCCCATGATATTACAGAAAACTGATAGTTCCTTCAAAAAGTAGATTTTTAGGTGTAGTATTGATGTACTAAATCTTGTTTATTTATCTGTTATCGTTTAGAAAATATTATACCCGTGCAGGACTTTATGTACACCCTGTATACTACTTTATTTATTTCTCAATAACTTTAAAGATGGTGGCGTTATAATTGAATCGTTATGAGTGACTATGTTTACAAACGTCATTTCGTAATAATTGTAACCAAATCAAGTTCACGTTTTTACAAAGAAATTGGCATATTTTTAAACCTTTCTTACTAGTAAGGATTCAAGAATATGGACTTTCTCAATGTGTTTTGAATTGTTACGTTTATTTTAAGGTTGAGAGCTATTGTTCCTCCGTGTTGCGCGCATCTAACATCTAAACCAATAACACATATTCATTTTGAAATTTTAAGATGACCGCCTCAGGTGTAATTACAATCTACATACTGAACCGGATGTGATATTTAAATTTACATGCGAACTTTTTGAAAAAAATATCTACGAATATAAATTCAAGCTAAACAAAACAAAAACGGTAGAGAAACAACTCAGTACATAGACTGATACTGAAGAAAGGAAAGAGATAACTTACTTTGGTTGTTCTCAGATGCGATTCTCAGCAAATTGAGTTTGTTCAGTATACCGTTCTTTATCCCTCCGTCTCTTTTCATGGGCACTTTTCGTCCGTTTCGATCCCTTAGAATTTATATGTTCACATTTGTAATAAATAATTAAAATGAAAAATTTTATTATAGTTTTTAAAATAATTACACTTGTAATAAATGAGTTTGTTTCCAACAACAAAAGATTTTAAAATTAGACACGTTATAAGGTTTTTCTAAATTGTATTTATAATAAAATTGGTTTAATATCATATCATACTGAGGCTTTCAAAGTTTCAAAAATGAGAACACATTATGAAAAAAATTATAGTAATTTTTATGTAGTTATCTTTTTTACAGAAACACATTTAACCAATTTTGATATATATTGTTGTAACCTAAAGACTAGGTTAAGACTTCACTAGAATACACTATCACTTCACTATCTGATCCACTTTTTAAACTGTCTTTAGTACATTTTATATATAATCTAGCGTTATAGAGGACTTGTGAACATCATTTTAATAAGCATGAATTAAATAAGAACGAGAGAAACAAACATAATGAAACATCAAGTATGATATTTACCTGATTGCTCAATAGTTGAATACTATTAAAATGTTTATGGAGTTTATTTTAAATAGTCAATATGACTAAACATTTAAAATAGTACGACATAAAAACAATATTAAGTAAGCTTAATGGATTACACATTTGAAAGCAAAGAAAAGTGCAAATAATCAACCGTTGTTACTACAATTAAAATTTTATGATTATGTTTAATTATACTCATAGCATTCATGGAGGTTATACATATTGATAGTAAGACTTAATTTGGTTTTGTTACACAACCTGGCGAGATGTGACTATTCCGTTGTATTTATTGTTTTATTTTATATTATATATTATTTTTATTTTATATATATATATATATATATATATATATATATATATACACACACATATATATATATATATATATATATATATATATATATATATATATATATGTATATATCAACACATACAGTTGAATTTTAACAAATTTATTGTTACAAAACCATTATTATTGATTTAATGGATATGAAATTGATTGCTGTGTGTTACATGAGTTTACACCAGCTAAAAGTGACAGTGAAGGGTTAAATTCACCGACGTCACTCTCGCCTTAAGTCAGGCATATGGGACGGTACATCCACCTATGATCCTCAGGGTTTCCAGGGGGTCGACCGATGTCCATTGGCATCACCGCTATCTCTCCACGAAATTCACTGGCATCGGGGGTACAAGTGGTACAACAGGAAGTCACTTGTCTTGGATACATCGTCACACTACTAACGGGGGACAAAGGATCGATCGGAACAATGCACTTACTTAGGTGAACAAGTGACCACTACTTGAATTAGGTAATCTCGAGAGGACCTCTGGGTTACGACATCTTAAAGGAAAGACAAGGAGTGTTACGAGTACCCCGCACCTCGATTAAAAATAAAATTAGATCGCGTATGCGACGTCATAACAAGAATAGTTCCAAAGCGGTACTGAAGGGTACAGCGTCCACCCCACGACGAGCTATATCAACCGGCAAATAGGAGAACGATGTTTACATGGGACGCGGATATTAAACTCCACAAGACGTGTTGAATGATGTGTGTGTAAAGTAGTAAATAATGTGCATAAGCAGTAAAAACAGAGAAACTCCTGAACTATTTATACCACCACAACAGGAATAAAATATTGCTGTAGCAATAGGAATGTTGTATTTTATAAATTAAAAACCTCATTTTGAAGTTTATTAAATTTTTAATCTGCATGTA
This sequence comes from Homalodisca vitripennis, assembly GCF_021130785.1. Lineage (NCBI taxonomy): Eukaryota > Metazoa > Arthropoda > Insecta > Hemiptera > Cicadellidae > Homalodisca > Homalodisca vitripennis. Next base: position 69,670,040 of record NC_060207.1, read on the forward strand.
TCCCAGCTGAAGGCAATACTTAGCCGCAAGGGAATAGGGTCGTCAACTTTGCAAGTATAATGCCATCGGTAAACCACGTAAATGAAATGGTTTGTAGGTCATCCTTTGAATTTACTGGAATTAAGGTAGTCGTACCATGGTGTTTTTAAAATGCTACCAAGATACTACATAAACATGATTAATAATTTGGAAATAACGTTTTTAACTTGTAATAATCTGATTTCTTTTAATAAATAATTATATAATTTAAATATATTCATTAAGCCAAAAAATGCGTTACATTCGTTTTCTGATAGCCACTACCATTTATTCAAAATCTAAAAGTTAAAAGATTAGTCATAATGTAATTAAATAATTAATAACATAATATATACCATACAATTTAAATTAAATTTATCAAAATAATTCAATGACATCTCATAAACCTATATAATCTATCATTATGCGTAGACAAATTATTAGGCTCCAGCTTGTATTCTATACAAGGTCAGCTCATCAAATAATAATATATTGAAAAATTAATCTACCAAATCTAACATAACTTACTATAATGGCTTCATTATTCAATGTAATTTATTGATCAGTTGTTCGTATTTTAAGAAAATTTTGACCAAAAGCTAGTTTTTATTTTAAAGACGAATACTGGAAAAATGAGATGTGGAGGATGTACTCAGTTAAAAAAAAGAGTCCAAAATTTTTTAATTATATTGTTTCCAGTGGGTTGGTCAAGAAAATGTAGTTAATTTTAATTTTTGAAAGTTGGTTGTATTGAGAGAATATATTTAAATATGGCTGTTTGTGCATTTACCGAAATCCAGATATTTTATTATAATATGAACATTTTTCACGTAGCAGTTTGAAAGGGAGGTATTGCAGCAGGTAAATAATTCAGCTGCTGCCTTCACGCTTCCCTGAGTTTTAATATTGCGGCCAGCCCTTCACAGTGGTGTGATAGCGGGGGAGTCTGGCACGTATGTCACGTTATTTCATGGAGAGTACTGTACGTTCCTCTGACTGCAGTGGTGCAGTGGGACCCCTGCCGCTGTCTGATGCACTACATATAACACACACATGTATTCTATACACAGGATGTCTCAAAACCCTCTAGAGTGTTATCTATGAAAAGTTTCCTAAAGTTAAAATTAACATATTTAGCAGATAGCAGATTTAAAGCCTACATACGATATATTTCTCGAGCTATATTACGGGTACTAATTGACAAAATACATGAGACCCAGGTTTGTCAAGGCAGGACAAACCTTGCTACAAATCTTACGGTGGGTTTTGCTCGAAATTAAACAATAAATATTGGTATTTATGTATTTATTATATTTCCGATTAAATTTGAATTAGACACCATTATGAAGTTGTTTGAGATAGTGACTGGTAAGACTGGGCCATCTTGTGATACTATCAAAAAATTAAGTTTTATTTCTTAGGTTCGGTCATTAAGAAGGTAGTACGGGGTATACCATACTTGGTCGGAAGAGCTTTCTATAGTCTGGAGGAAACCTTGGAGTAGACATGTGAGGTTAGCAGAGCAAAGTTTGTCATCTACAAAATTTGTAATATCTGTTGATATTTGTATGAACTTTGATATTATTGACGTGACAACGTCTTAAATTAGGTTGCGGCTCGGAGTCACTCATGAAAAAGTGTAACGCCCGGTAACGTTACGATGCCCGTCCAGTGGGTCCGCCGCACGGGATCTGCACGAGATATTGCTAGTTAAACATTTAAAATAACAAATTATAACCTCTAACCTGTCATAACAGTGCGACCAAACAAACGAACTAAACCGACCAATCACCACGCGCGGAGTTAGAATTTAACTGTGTTTAGCAAGAATTTAAAATTCCAATTTTAGTAAATGTTTTATTCAACTTTACCATTTACAATAACAAATTTTAATTAATTTCAAATTATGTACAATGTTTTAGTAAACAAAATATATTTCTATAGTTAAAATTTGTGCAATTCTTATTTTCATTCAATTCCTTGTTCCTATTGTGCAATTTAATAATATTCATATCAATAAATATTCTACCGAGAAAAAGACGTTGTCACGTAAAATCTTCGCCCGTAAAACCGACTTTACAGGCAACCATAATTTTTTTTAAATATCATTTAGTGATTTAAAGCTTAGTTTAAGATTTTAGAGGATAAACATTTATTGACGTGCACATAAAATTTGTATGTTCTATTTATCTGGATAAATTACTTATTACTTATCGTTTATGGGTTGTTCTTAATGGATTGTGGTGGAGCGACTGTTATGACTAGAGGTCGTGTAAGAAAACTATGTACGTATTAGTGATAATTACTCGCACCAAAGCAACAGTTAATTATCATTCAATAAGGACATTCTAAAATAAATAAAGTTATGTACCCAATCCTTAATATTTTTCTAAATAATCCAACTTAAGTTTTTAAAATATATTCTAATAACGAGTAACACAAGTGATGTATACATATTTGTTTAGTGAAGGGGCGAAATTTATTGTTAATCGTTTAATAACTAAGCTAAAGAAATACATTTATACTCTAGTTTTGTTTTCTTTATAATGAATAGTAAATATCTTCTTTCAATTTCATTTCTTAAAGCTAATTATAATAAATAAATATAAAAATTCTAAATTGCAAAGTTAAGGGTTCTATTATAATGCTGCAGTATAGAAATTGAGATACATATTTTGGCCAGTACTCAAATTTATATTTGTTCACTACTCCAGTTAAATTCAGAAGAAGGGTAAGGTGGCAGGACACACGAGTGATAGTTCTCGTCCATTTTGTCCTTCAAAAGCTTCTTTGTTATACTCTTCTCATATCCTTAATATTTATCACTATATTGGTTGAAAAGAAAGTAAAATCAACTATAAAATATGTAAAAATTGTCTTTATTGTCGTACTTCTGGATGATTTGTAACAGATTTATGATAAATAAGACATGAGTAATTTGTGAAATACCACAAACTGTTGAGTTATAAGTATAGAAACAGAAAAATATAAGGTATTTTTATCACATTATGGTACAAAATTAAATTATAAATTAAAGATAAGTAGGTTTAAAATACCTAAAGCCATATACTTAGATTAAAACTGCATGCAGAACATGATAAATGTGAAATGTGAATTGTAATCTTTTTTCTAAACTTACTGAAACAGATTTTTTTTCTTTTTATATTGTCAATAAAACTACTTTAAAATACAATTCTGAACTAAAAGTCAGAAATGAATTCTTTTTTTTAAGTTTTTTTGGAATGATTATCTTCCTACAGCAACGTCTCAAAGGCTCGAATACGCTAAATTATAAGTGACATAGAGTTATAAAAGTCGTGTATAATTTAATTTTGATCACAATTTCAAAGTAACAGTATTACATTAACATATATTCTTGTTTAACATTAGCCACTGATGCAAACGTAGTCTATTTGTATGAATGTTTGTATTTGTATAAGTATTTACTTTTCAGATGTGTAATATCAATTTGAAGGAAATTACTATTGAATTAGTATATAGAAATTACTATGAAAAATGTATCTTTTGATATTGTGGTATGAAACAAAACTTTTATCGTACAGTGAACAGAAACATTGACATAATCAATAGAGATTCACGAGCACACTTTTCAGCAGTCAGAGTTGTATGTTCTGTCAGCTAGTGTTGTGATTTTCACCTGACAGGCTGCAATTTATTTAGGATTGGTACTTGACATCTACCATTCTGAGATTTATGAATTGTACGTCTTTGCTGTTCCATCATACAAACACACACACAAACACACACACACACACACACACACACACACACACACACACACACACACACACACACACACACACACAAACACACACACCTCCATCCATAATGAGAACACATTAATATTTTATTAGGTTCTTATTGTATGCGCAACGAAGCAGTTAAAATTATAGTTACTTAGTCTGGAGGACTAAAAACCTAATTTTTGCCCGTTGTTGTTTATGGTGATCGACAAAAAGTAACACCTGTACAAGATGCTTTTTGGTATCTGCAATCAATCTTAAGTGTTACTAAAGCTATATCTATAATCCACATCATAATCCAACAGTTGCGTATGTTGTTACCACAAGTTGGCGACTGAAAATATTAGTAATGCCCTATTATAACCTTTCTTTATTATCAACAGATAATTTAATAATTTGACATATTATAAGAAAAGCGTATAATGAAGAAATATGTATAAACATAATCAAGAAAGTCCGCCCATACATATTTGTTGTATAACAAAACTTCTTTTATTTTGGAATTGTGTGTGACTGATATATTGTTTTGTGATATGGTACGCATATAAGCAGTCGACACAGGTAAAGTTTTGAAAATAAAGATATGCTATAGAACGGAAAGCGGCTACCTACTGAATCTTGCCCTGCAAGTATTTACGTTGTTGACTAACATCGTCGATGGTACATGATAATTATATTCAATTAAATTTTAATTTGATATTGAATATTCCATATTTAATAATTTAGAACATTCTAGATAAAAAGGATGAAGGTTAAAGTACTGAAACACAGCAACACTGTACAAATGTATTATTGTATTAGTTCATTTAATTTTTATGGCAACGATGGCAACATTTTCCTGGTTGAATATTTACATTCAAAGGACGGTAGAGATACTTTTGCTTACAATAGTTCAGGGCTCGCTCTCTCCCCCCGCACTGGCATCACGGTAATGTGGGTTTATCTTCGGGCTATTGTAACGACTACAATAGAAACTGACAATCGGTGCACTTTACTATATCGGTTGAATCGGCCATTAACTGCCGTAATTAAAAACCTGGCCAACGGCGCAAGTGGTATACGCTCCGCGGATCATCTCAAATATAACCAACAAAATAAAGTATCATGAAGGCTCAGTTGATTTCAGAGCACCTATTGTTCTATAGTGCAGTATTGTTGCTTAATAGTTCAGAAGGTCTTAAAATGATGTAACCCTTTCATACGACGTCTACAGCATTAACTGAGCAACGTTGGGTAAGTGTAAGCGAAGCCTATTATTCCAGGTTCTGGATAAAATTGCATTTCTTTCTGACTGTCTATCTATATGTATGTCTGTCAGCATGATATTTTAAAAATAAATTACTTAAATTTTACATTAAATGAATTTAATTTCTATGATAATTACACTGAATTCGACGATAGAGCATGTAACTTAATAGGATTTGATAGAGCAAATAGTTTTACATTGGTATTATGGATAGCAATTTGAAAATAGAGAGAAAATAAAAATGTAAAAAAACTTATAAAATATTATATGAGATTTTATGTTTAATAATTTGTATTCTTAAAGCAAAAAGGAAAGAATAATAGAATGGCAAGTTAATATTTTTGTAACGTCGGAGACACTAGGTTTGATTTCAGCGGCCTCTTTCGTTGTGGTATTCTTCCTAGCTCACTAAAACTGATCATGTGAGCACTGCTTTAAAATCTGCCTTAATTAACAAAAATACGTATTTAAGAATGTGTCATGCCATTTAAGATATCATGAAATAAATTTCGTCTGTCTGCCATGAAATTTGGCTGAGCGTTATTGAAGCCTATCAATTGGTAGGCTAAAAATGTATCTCCTTTTTTCACCAGGTAATTTTAAAATTTAATTTTTTTATGATTGTCTGTCTGTGTATCTGTATGCAGGTCATCTCGAGAATGAAAACAATTACAGCTATAGATTTTGCACATAACCTCAGCGAAGCCTGTTTCACGACAAAAGGTGTGGTGTATTCCCACCTTATAATACTTATTTCTCAAATTATTAAACAGTTATTATTAAAAAGCATTATATTAGATTAAAGGATCAACAGTTTTTTTGACACGTCCAGTGATAAAAAAAAATTCATAATACTACGTTTCGTGACCTTCTATATGAGTTGTTACAGCGATATTTCAAAACTAAATCACCTGCAGATTTGACGTTAAATAATAGAACCTTTTGTTAGAACTGTAAAATTTCTTACAAACTTTAAGAAGTCAGACTTAGAAGTCTAAAATTTCTGTTAGACTTGAATAAAATTTCTTCGAAAACAATAAATTGATTTTAGACTATGCGACACTTATTTTTTTGTACAACTGGCACACAAAAACTTGGTAAATACAGTAATTTGGTTTTTAATATCCAGTGCTACACAAGGTCTGAAAACATCAAAGGGATACTCGCTCGCTAGGGATAAATATTAACAAGATGTAAAGGTCAAAGAGTATCGGTTTCTGTAAAATGCATAACCTCTTATAGAATAATTTGTCTTTCGAATTTTGTTTTCATATATCTTTTTTGCTATACATTACAGTTTAATGCAACCTTATACTACCTATGAAAAATACAAATAAATAATTTTTAATGTGAATACAAATAGAATAGACATTAGTCTAAGCTATGTATAAAGTAATACTATAATTATTTATTAAATATCTGTCTTTATTAAGAAACAGTTTAAAGAACAAAACTTATAAATATTTTAGTAACAATCCTCTTATAAATATGTCATTAAAGTAATATCTTTAAAACTTACGAAACAGTTGCGGAAATGGATTTCTATAATTAGTCTATGGTCTTCGACGAAAACTTGCCGCTATGTAACGCTGTGTGGTATAATTTAATATTTATGGAGAAGTATGAGTATAAAAAGACATCTGGCATGATATTTGTGAATCTACAACTGTTAAATAACTAAACACCATCAGTTACTCAATAAAATATACTGTATTATTTAACAAGCACTACAACAACCATTTAACCATTTTTATTGTTAAATATATCCTGGCTGCTAAAGAACTATACGATGGTATGAGATGGTATGTAATGTTAAGTGATTTACAATAAACACATCTCCACAGCTACATTCCACAAGTCATGTCCAACTGCAATATTGCTGGCCCACGACATAAAATAGTTGAGGAATGTTATGATTTTCAATTATTTTCGAACAGAGTTTTTTCCAATTAAGATTAGGTGAATTCCCTGGTTCAATACCCAATGTCCTTAAAACACTTGGAAATTCCTCCAATTAAAGGTTGAGTAATAAATTATTACAGAATAAATACTTTCGATGCTGTTGGGATGTTTCTTGTGAAAAGTGGTTTATATGAAATTATGGTTCATACTATTGTCAAGCCATGGTGAGTCAAAAGTAAAATGCAACTTTTCAGTATATTTTTGTTTTTCAACTACCGGTTGACCTACTAAGATTAAATTTTACTGCCTTTCACTACGTTTTGCCTTCGCAGGTAACGTCTGACGTCAAATTTTGCCAGATATTCGGATAAACCAATGTTGAAAATCCACACTTACAGAGTACCTAGTTGAAAATTACTTAAACAAACTTTGTAGCATTTAAACCAACTTGCGGATAAGCTTGAAAATAACTTAAGCCAAAAATCTTCAACACTCATGATTCGAAATTCCCCCAATGTTTAAGGATCACATTTTACCGATCGCCTCCTCCTAAATGTAGTCAGTAAGTATATCCATACCGATATTTAATAGACCTCTTGTCAACTGAAATTGCTGACTGTCTTTCCTAATATCTAAAAAGCACTTTCTAATGTAATTGTCTAAATTATACCGAATTCCGTGATACAAGCTCTTTAAATTCGTTGAATAATTGTAGCGCTAGATGTGTCTTCATCAACTTTCAATTTGAAAACTTTTATTATATTACGGTTCCAAACAGTTACTCAAAACAACGTTGGAAATATCGCACTGACGTAGATAACACATAGATAACAGTTTTTGCCGATGAACGTGAATCCTTATTTAATATAATTATCACTATACCACATTTGATCTTGCAGTGGTTTGGTCACTTTTAGGACTATTACAACATACAACTTGTCTGTTCCAATTTTATGCTTACAGGTCTAACAAACTACAGTACACTACTAACAAACCCATGCAAGCGTCAAGAATCATGACCCCCATACGTATGCATTACGAGAATCACTTACGAGCCGTGTTCCACTACACTTTCCTACACGACTCTAATACACTGACGTGTCCCCTGATAATCATCTACCCCTTCCAAGGCGGGCACGCCCCCCAGGTTGAGAACCGCTGCTTAAGCTCACCTAGGAAAATGAATGTTTCTTATCAAATACTCAAGTTTGCTGCAAGAAATTTTTCTCCATTGAGCACTTTAAATCAATTTATTTGGGAAACAATGGTATATAGGATGGTTTCAGTGTCATTATACTGGAGTGACCACATAAAATATTGTAGAAATCCATTGAACTAAACCCACCCGAGCTAATTGTTGGTAGTTTTTATAATGCAACTAAGTTCCACTACACTTTCCTACACGACTCTAATACACTGACGTGTCCCCTGATAATCATCTACCCCTTCCAAGGCGGGCACGCCCCCCAGGTTGAGAACCGCTGCTTAAGCTCACCTAGGAAAATGAATGTTTCTTATCAAATACTCAAGTTTGCTGCAAGAAATTTTTCTCCATTGAGCACTTTAAATCAATTTATTTGGGAAACAATGGTATATAGGATGGTTTCAGTGTCATTATACTGGAGTGACCACATAAAATATTGTAGAAATCCATTGAACTAAACCCACCCGAGCTAATTGTTGGTAGTTTTTATAATGCAACTAAGACTTAAACAGAACACTTTTTATGTCATTATTAATATAAAAACGAGTTATTTTATCATTTCTGTTGACACCAAACAGACCGTGGGACTAATGCACAATTGTATATCACTGAGTAATTAATTAAATAAGAGAAATGAATACGTTAATAGCAAATAAACATGAGTTATGTTCACTAAAAGCACGAACATTGTGGGAGGAAAAGTGAAATATATACTCGCAGGTGACAGTCTTGTCAGTACAGAGTGGAAGACGTCGTGCTGTTCATACGCTTGATAGCGTTTGTATGAATAACATTGTTTAGTTTACTGCCGTTAATGTATCCAGCTGCGAGAAGAAATATAAAGTTTTTATAAACACTTTTGTTTAGAATATTATTATTTTTTATTTCTTACATTGGGTACAACATGGGAAGGAGATGCAATAGACAAGTTACGGATGAAAGAAACGGTTCGTTTACACATGTTATTTCTTTTTCCTTCATATGGTATTGGTTAGTTTTATAAGAGTTAAAAGTTATTGTTTTATTGTTACTACAGGTCTAAGCAGGGTCTTTAAGACACAAATATAATAATATAAACATAAAACATAAATGCATGAAACAAATGACAAATTTACTTATAAATAAAACTTTTACAAATTTTAAGTTTCAGTACAAACATATCACACAAATGGCTGGTTCATATTGTAAACATTATGATACACATTAGATATGTATAATTGAAGAATTTGTTATTATTTTCGACAGTATTGTTTCAATATTCAGACCAAATAACCTTAGTTATCTATTATTTTTATATTACTACTACCTGTTTCCCGCGGCTTCGCACGCTTTTCGTAAGTTATGCCCGTATATGGCCACTTCTGGTTCAAGCGAATTGTATTTCCAAAGCCGATGTAGAGTTTGCCTTGTTGCAACGATCAAGAAAATCTAAGTCTGTGTATGTGTACAGCTATTGTACACGTATATGTACTTTATTATAAAGTGTAAAATTGTAAAAGTGTACTAAAATTTTAAATTCAACCAGAAATGTATCTTAAAGATAAATATAGCTCATAACTTAGCGCCTTCAAATAGTGTTTGGCTCATAATACAACGGTCTCGCAACTGCAGTTTATGGTGTGCAGGCGCTTTTAAAACTTTTAATTTTTGCAGCGCCGCCTGGTGGCGAGTTACATAAATAGGCATAGCATATAAAGCATCTCCGTGAGAAAATATATATACATACAAATCTTCATAATGATCTATCAAATAGTTTACGATTCTATAAAAGACATACAGACAAACATTCATAACATTCATATAAATAAATATATCTTTATATATATA